>NW_024608978.1:25000-32500 GCF_018296145.1 Oncorhynchus tshawytscha
TCTACAAATAATCAGGAAGTAACACAGTATCTTGGGGGTACAGTTTTCTTATAGCACCATGTCCATTCTACAAATCATCAGGAAGTAACACAGTATCTTGGGGCACCATGTCCATTCTACAAATAATCAGGAAGTAACACAGTATCTTGGGGGTACAGTTTTCTTATAGCACCATGTCCATTCTCAAATAATCAAATAACACAGTATCAGGTACAGTTTTCTTATAGCACCATGTCCATTCTACAAATAATCAGGAAGTAACACAGTATCTTGGGGGTACAGTTTTCTTATAGCACCATGTCCATTCTACAAATCATCAGGAAGTAACACAGTATCTTGGGGGTACAGTTTTCTTATAGCACCATGTCCATTCTACAAATCATCAGGAAGTAACACAGTATCTTGGGGGTACAGTTTTCTCCTAGCACCATGTCCATTCTACAAATCATCAGGAAGTAACACTGTATCACAGGGGTACGGTTTGATTCAAAGCATTACATCCAGACAGGAAGTAACACTTTTTTGCTATTTTGGAATTTTATTAGGATCTCCATTAGCTGTTGTGAAAGCAGCAGCTACTCTTCCTGGGGTCCACACAAAACAGGAAACATGACATACAGTTGAAGTCGGAAGTTTACATACACCTTAGCCAAATACATTTGAAATCAATTTTTCACAATTCCTGATATTTAATCCTAGCAAAAAGTCCCTGTTTTAGGTCAGTTAGGATCACCACTTTATTTTAAGAATGTGAAATGTCAGAATAATATTAGAGAGAATGATTTGTTTCAGCTTTAATTTCTTTCATCATATTCCCAGTGGGTCAGAGGTTTACATACACTCAATTAGTATTTGGTAGCATTGCCTTTAAATTGTTTAACTTGGGTCAAACGCTACAGGTAGCCTTACACAAGCTTCCCACAATAAGTTGGGTGAATTTTGTCCCATTCCTCCTGACAGAGCTGGTGTAACTGAGTCAGGTTTGTAGGCCTCCTTGCTCGCACACACTTTTTAGTTCTGCCCATACATTTTCTATAGGATTGAGGTCAGGGCTTTGTGATGGCCACTCCAATATCTTGACTTTGTTGTCCTTTGCCACAACTTTGTAAGTATGCTTGGGGTCATTGTCCATTTGGAAGACCCACTTGCGACCAAGCTTTAACTTCCTGACTGATCTCTTGAGATGTTGCTTCAATATACCCACATAATTTTCCTCCCTCATGATGCCATCTATTTTGTGAAGTGCACCAGTCTCTCCTGCAGCAAAGCACCCCCACAAGATGATGCTGCCACCCCCGTGCTTCACAGATGGGATGGTGTTCTTCGGCTTGCAAGCCTCCCCCTTTTTCCTCCAAACATAATGATGGTCATTATGGCCAAGCAGTTTTTGTTTCATCAGACCAGAGGACATTTCTCCAAAAAGTAAGATCTTTGTCCCAATGTGCAGCTGCAAACCGTAGTCTGGCTTTTTTTCTGGTGGTTTGGAGCAGTGGCTTCTTTACTTTTGTACCTGTTTCCTCCAACATCTTCACAAGGTCCTTTGCTGTTGTTCTGGGATTGATTTGCACTTTTCGCACCAAAGTACGTTTATCTCTAGGAGACAGAACTCCTTCCTGAGCGGTATGACGGCTGCATGGTCCCATGGTGTTTATACTTGTGTACTATTGTTTGTACAGATGAACTACCTTCAGGCGTTTGGAAATTGCTCCCAAGGATGAACCAGACTTGTGGAGGTCTACAATTTTTTTTTCTGAGTTCTTGGCTGATTTCTTTAGATTTTTCCATGATGTCAAGCGAAGAGGCACTGAGTTTGAAGGTAGGCCTTGAAATACATCCACAGGTACACCTCCAATTGACTCAAATTATGTAAATTAGTCTATCAGAGGCTTCTAAAGCCATGACATCATTTTCTGGAATTGTCCAAGCTGTTTAAAGGCACAGTCAACTTAGTGTATGTAAACTTTTGACCCACTGGAATTGTGATACACTGAATTATAAGTGAAATCATCTGTCTGTAAACCATTTTTGGAAAAATGAACTGTGTGTATATAAACTTCCGACTTCAACTGTAGTACAGAATATTAATAGACAGGAACAGCTCAAGGACAGAACTACATCCATTTAAAAGGCACATGTAGCCTTCACATCAATACATTCACACTCTATCTAGGTCAAATATGGGAGAGGTGTAGTTCCATGATGTTTATCTGTTTTTTTAACGTTTGCTCTTCATTTGAGCAATATGAGATGGGAGGGAGTTCCACGCAGTAATGGCTCTATATAATACTGTATATATAAACATCTGTACATATATAATCCTGTTCTGGATTTGGGGACTGTGAATCTGTGTTTCATAGCACTATGTCCATTTTACCACATAGTCCAATGTACTGTTCTCCCCCCTCCTTCCTCCTTCACCTCCCCCCTCCTTCCTCCCCCCCCCTTCCTTCCCTCCCTCTCACCTCCCCCCCCCCTCTCCTTCCCTCCCTCTCACCTCCCCACCCCTCTCCTTCCCTCCCTCTCATCTTCTCTCTCTCTCACTTTCTGAAGATGACTGTGGTGATTAATTAATAAATAAATAAATAATAATAACACACCCCTCCAGGCCTCCTTAATGATGTTAATGAGGTGATAAGAGGATTTGTCACTTGTTGTGACACTTGCTTATGTGTGTGTGTGTGTGTGTGTGGGGGGGGGGAGTATTTTCTCATCTATGCATTAAAAGAGTCCCACATCCATTGCTCCTCCTCCCCCTCCCTCAAAAACGCAATAACAAATGCCAAAATGACGTTTTGGAGTCATGGCTGTGGCGTTATGTCTCAATGAAAACACTGGACAATCACTTCACTAGAGGCGTTTTCTTCTATTGAACAATTAGACAGCTGGTGCTGCCATGTTTATATGTCTTTGATGACTGTGAATGAAAGGAAAATCTGTTAGCAGGGGAAGATTGGTAGGGGAAGGAGGGATGGGACTCATCTGTTAGGGGGGAGGGAGGGGACTCATCTGTTAGGGGGGAAGGAGGGAGGGGACTCATCTGTTAGGGGAAGGAGGGAGGGGACTCATCTGTTAGGGGGGAGGAGGGAGGGGACTCATCTGTTAGGGGAAGGAGGGATGGGACTCATCTGTTAGGGGGAGGGGAGGAGGGGACTCATCTGTTAGGGGAAGGAGGGAGGGGACTCATCTGTTAGGGGGGGGGAAGGAGGGAGGGGACTCATCTGTTAGGGGGGAAGGAGGGAGGGGACTCATCTGTTAGGGGAAGGAGGGAGGGGACTCATCTGTTAGGGGGAGGGAGGGGACTCATCTGTTAGGGGAAGGAGGGAGGGGACTCATCTGTTAGGGGGAAGGAGGGAGGGGACTCATCTGTTAGGGGGGGAGGAGGGAGGGGACTCATCTGTTAGGGGGGAGGAGGGAGGGGGTTAGGGGGAGGGAGGGGACTCATCTGTTAGGGGAGGAGGGAGGGGACTCATCTGTTAGGGGGAAGGAGGGAGGGGACTCATCTGTTAGGGGGGGGAGGAGGGAGGGGACTCATCTGTTAGGGGAGGGGACTCAGGAGGGAGGGGACTCATCTGTTAGGGGGGGGGAAGGAGGGAGGGGACTCATCTGTTAGGGGAAGGAGGAGGGACTCATCTGTTAGGGGAAGGAGGGAGGGGACTCATCTGTTAGGGGAAGGAGGGAGGGGACTCATCTGTTAGGGAAGGGGAAGGAGGGAGGGGACTCATCTGTTAGGGGAAGGAGGGAGGGGACTCATCTGTTAGGGGAAGGAGGGAGGGGACTCATCTGTTAGGGGAGGACTCATCTGTTAGGGGAAGGAGGGAGGGGACTCATCTGTTAGGGGGAGGAGGGGAAGGAGGGGACTCATCTGTTAGGGGGAAGGAGGGGAGGGGGGACTCATCTGTTAGGGGAGGAGGGAGGGGGACTCATCTGTTAGGGGGAGGAGGGAGGGGACTCATCTGTTAGGGGAGGAGGGAGGGGACTCATCTGTTAGGGAAGGAGGGAGGGGACTCATCTGTTAGGGGAAGGAGGGAGGGGACTCATCTGTTAGGGGACTCATCTGGGGGAGGAGGGAGGGGACTCATCTGTTAGGGGAGGGGACTCATCTGTTAGGGGAAGGAGGGAGGGGACTCATCTGTTAGGGGGAAGGAGGGAGGGGACTCATCTGTTAGGGGGGAAGGTGTAGGGGAGGGGACTCATCTGTTAGGGGAAGGAGGGAGGGGACTCATCTGTTAGGGGAAGGAGGGAGGGGACTCATCTGTTAGGGGAAGGAGGGAGGGGACTCATCTGTTAGGGGAAGGAGGGAGGGGACTCATCTGTTAGGGGGAAGGATCTGGGAGGGGACTCATCTGTTAGGGGGGGAGGAGGGAGGGGACTCATCTGTTAGGGGGGAGGAGGGAGGGGACTCATCTGTTAGGGGGAGGAGGGGGGGAGGAGGGAGGGGGGACTCATCTGTTAGGGGAGGAGGGAGGGGACTCATCTGTTAGGGGGAGGAGGGAGGGGACTCATCTGTTAGGGGGGAAGGATCTGGGAGGGGACTCATCTGTTAGGGGAAGGAGGGGAAGGAGGGGACTCATCTGTTAGGGGAAGGAGGGAGGGGACTCATCTGTTAGGGGAAGGAGGGAGGGGACTCATCTGTTAGGGGAAGGAGGGAGGGGACTCATCTGTTAGGGGGAGGAGGGAGGGGACTCATCTGTTAGGGGGGGAGGGAGGGGGAGGGAGGAGGAGGGGACTCATCTGTTAGGGGGGAGGGGGAAGGAGGGGACTCATCTGTTAGGAGGGACTCAGGGGACTCATCTGTTAGGGGGGGAATGGAGGGAGGGACTCATCTGTTAGGGGAAGGAGGGAGGGGACTCATCTGTTAGGGGGGGAGGGGACTCATCTGAGGGAGGGGACTCATCTGTTAGGGGGGGGAGGAAGGAGGGGACTCATCTGTTAGGGGGAAGGGAGGGGACTCATCTGAGGGAGGGGAGGGGACTCATCTGTTAGGGGAAGGAGGAGGGGACTCATCTGTTAGGGGGGAAGGAGGGAGGGGACTCATCTGTTAGGGGGGAGGGAGGGGACTCATCTGAGGGAGGGGACTCATCTGTTAGGGGAGGAGGGAGGGGACTCATCTGTTAGGGGAGGAGGGAGGGGACTCATCTGTTAGGGGGAGGAAGGAGGGACTCATCTGTTAGGGGAGGAGGGAGGGGGAGAAGGAGGGGACTCATCTGTTAGGAGGGAGGGGACTCATCTGTTAGGGGAAGGGGAGGGACTCATCTGTAATCTGGGGAGGAGGGAGGGGACTCATCTGGGAACTCATCTGTTAGGGGGGGAGAGAAGAAGGGGACTCATCTGTTAAGGGGAGAGAAGGTGTAATGGAGGGAGGGGACTCATCTGTTAGGGGGAGGAGGGAGGGGACTCATCTGTTAGAGGGGAGGAGGGAGGGGACTCATCTGTTAGGGGGGAGGGAGGGAGGGGACTCATCTGTTAGGGGGAGGAGGGAGGGGACTCATCTGTTAGGGGAAGGAGGGAGGGGACTCATCTGTTAGGGGAAGGAGGGAGGGGGACTCATCTGTTAGGGGAAGGAGGGAGGGGACTCATCTGTTAGGGGGGAAGGAGGGAGGGGACTCATCTGGTAGGGGAAGGAGGGACTCATCTGTTAGGGGGGGGAGGGAGGGAGGAGGGAGGGAGGAGGGAGGAGGGAGGGAGGAGGGAGGGGGAGGGGGGGGGGAGGGAGGAGGAGGAGGGAGGAGGGAGAGGGGGAGGGAGGGGGAGGGAGGGTGGAGGAGGGAGGGGGGGGGAGGGAGGGAGGAGGGGGAGGAGGGGGAGGGAGGGAGGGGGGGGAGGAGGGGGAGGGAGGGGGGGAAAGAAAGGGACACAGACAGAGTGAAAGACTAGGGGGGTGATAAAACTAAGAAAAGAAGAGGAGGAAGTGAGAAACAGTTTTAGAGATAAATAGGTAGATAGAGGGGTAAATAGTGGCAGACCTAGAGAGAGAGAGAGAGAGAGAGAGAGAGCATAGAGTTGATTATCCCTTTCATACCAGGGCTAGAATGTAACATATTTGCCACTAGAAATGTGTTCAACATCCACTTAAGTAGCTAGCAAGTTACCTAGATAGCTACAGGAGCAAATGCCTTGGTAACCAAAACAAACAGACTTGCTAGTTTACTAACCCAACCATCAGTCCTAGAGGGTGGTGCGGACAGTATATTACTGGTGCCGAGCTCCCTGTCCATCCAGGACCTCTATATCAGGTGGTGTGAAAAGAAGGCTGGGTAAATTGTCAAAGACCCCAACCATCCAAGCTATAGACTATTTTCTATGCTGCTGCATGGGAAGAGGTACCGGTGCATCATGTCTGACACCAACAGGCTCTTGAACAGCTTCTGTCCCCAGGCAATATGACTGATAAATAGCTAACAGCTACACGGACCCAGTTGACCTTGTATCTTTATTGACCTTTTATTTCAGTATTTGCACGATCTATATGCACATTCACAGGGCCTCACACACTCACAGGGCCCCACACACTCACAGGGCCCCACACACTCACAGGGCCCCACACACTCACATACTGTCACTCCAACACACACTCACAGGGCCCCACACATTCACAGGGCCCCACACACTCTCAGGGCCCTACACACTCTCAGGGCCCTACACACTCTCAGGGCCCTACACACTCTCAGGGCCCTACACACTCTCAGGGCCCCACACACTCTCAGGGCCCCACACACTCTCAGGGCCCCACACACTCACAGGGCCCCACACACTCACAGGGCCCCACACACTCTCAGGGCCCCACACACTCTCAAGGCCCCACACACTCTCAGGGCCCCACACACTCACAGGGCCCCACACACTCTCAGGGCCCCACATACTCACAGGCCCCACACACTCTCAGGGCCCCACACACTCTCAGGGCCCCACATACTCACAGGGCCCCACACACTCTCAGGGCCCCACATACTCTCAGGGCCCCACACACTCACAGGGCCCCACGCACTCACAGGGCCCCACGCACTCTCAGGGCCCCACATACTCTCAGGGCCCCACACACTCTCAGGGCCCCACATACTCTCAGGGCCCCACACACTCTCAGGGCCCCACATACTCTCAGGGCCCCACATACTCTCAGGGCCCCACACACTGTCACTCCAACACATACACACCGACTTCATCATTTGCTCACTAACACATATTATCAACACACATTTCTACTGGCTCTACACACTCGCCCACCCACTCACACACACACACACTGCTGCTACTCTGTTTATCTTCTATCCTGTTGTATCCCTGTCCCCTATACATATCTACCTCCATCCCTCCAGTATCCCTGTCCCCTATACATATCTACCTCCATCCCTCCAGTATCCCCTTACCCCTATACATATCTACCTCCATCCCTCCAGTATCCCCTTACCCCTATACATATCTACCTCCATCCCTCCAGTATCCCTGTCCCCTATACATACCTACCTCCCCATCCCTCCAGTATCCCCTCCCCCTATACATATC
>NW_024608978.1:37500-95309 GCF_018296145.1 Oncorhynchus tshawytscha
AGAAGGAGAGAGACTGAGGGAGAAGGTGAGTGAGTGAGGGAGAAGGTGAGTGAGTGAGGGAGAAGGAGAGAGACTGAGGGAGAAGGTGAGTGAGTGAGTGAGGGAGAAGGTGAGAGGCTGAGGGAGAAGGTGAGTGAGGGAGAAGGAGAGAGATGGAGAGAGAGGGAAGAATACAAAACATTGTATTGTAGAATGGAGACAGATATTAAGGGGGAGAGGAGAGGACTAGAACAGCATACTGTCGGAGAGAGTGAGAAAGATAGCGGGGGTGTGTGTGTGTGAGAGAGAGAGAGAGAGAGAGAGAGAAGGGGAGAGACACACAGAGCTCTTTATAATGACCCTGCCTCTGTCTCCAGAGCCTTCTCTTCTGCTCTTAATTCATGTAGCTTATTATTCTAATAGAACCCTTCTTTAGATATTCCCTCTCTACACTGACGTCTCTACTAGCTAGACAATTTCAGACCATTTTCAGTTCTAGCTAATAACATCTAGCTTGTGAGACACATTGATGCAAGAGTGGTGCAAAACGGCTTAAAGATCAAACGTAAAATTGAAGAAAATAAAAACATTTGAGAAAAGTATTGATAAATAGCAGTGTGGTTTACTTCTATTCCAGTATTTCATAGTTGCTCTTCAGATATTCCCTCTAAGTGGCAGGTAGCCTAGCCAATCCCTGAGCTGACCTGGTGAAACACGTGCCGAGGTTCCCTTGAGCAAGGCACTTATCCCTAATTACATCTGTAAGTCTCTCTGGAGAGCGTCTGCTGAAATGTCAAATGTAGTCTGCTCTCTACGCGTTCAGTTGCTAGAGTAGGTTCTGTCAGTCTTCAGCTGGGTTCTAGTTTAGAACATCAGAGACACGACTTCATCAATTAAAGAGATATACGTTGAGGGATGGAATTCAGCATTTAAGAAAAGTGTAAAGCAATACTTTAAATGACACATTTTAGCTTTTCATATGGCAGTGTCGTGAAAACGAGGGAGATTCAACTCTGACCCTACGAGGTCTGGAGCCTGCTGGTTTTCTGTTCTACCTGATAATGAATTGCACGCACCTGGTGTCCCAGGTCTAAATCAGTCCCTAATTAGAGGGAAACGATGAAAAAATGCAGTGGCTTCGAGGTCCTGAGTTGAGTTTGAAGGCTCTATAAGGACACTGCTGACGTGTAAATTGCCTAACCCTAACCTTAGCCAAACCTTTAACCCTGACCCTTAACCTAACCCTAACCTTAGCCAAACCTTTAACCCTGACCCTTAACCTAACCCTAACCTTAGCCAAACCTTTAACCCTGACCTTTAACCTAACCCTAACCTTAGCCAAACCTTTAACCCTGACCCTTAACCTAACCCTAACCTTAGCCAAACCTTTAACCCTGACCCTTAACCTAACCCTAACCTTAGCCAAACCTTTAACCCTGACCCTTAACCTAACCCTAACCTTAGCCAAACATTTCACTCTGACCCCTAACCTAACCCTAACCTTAACCAAACCTTTCACTCTGACCCTTAACCTAAACCTAACCTTAGCCAAACCTTTCACTCTGACCCTTAACCTAACCCTAACCTTAACCAAACCTTTCACTCTGACCCTTAACCTAACCACCTAACCCTAACCCTTACATATTGGTTTGGAGTGTCTGTATAGACTTTTCCTGAAAACGACAGGTTGACAACATTGCACTGTAGTGGTGTGAACATCCCTTATCTTCCCCACCCCCTCAAACCCCCTTCTGAGAACCCCCGCTCCGTCTATCGCCTCTGGTCACAGTCACCATAGCAATGAGGTTGAAGATTAAAGAGTGATATTGTTTGAACTTGACCCCCAGCGATGACTCCATGACAACCATAACTGGTATGACATCACAAGGCCCTGTATGAGTCATGATACAGCTGGCCTCGTAGGGAGAGGCTGAAGGACTGCTGATGAAAGTGTGTGTGTGTGTGTGTTTCTGTCTCTGTGAGGCGTGTGGCTCTGTCTCTGTGTGTGAAAACATTATTGTGTTGTGTATATAGTAACAGTTAAGGTTAGTAACGTACTCATTCTAGGGTTGTTATTATTCTTTTTACTATTTTCTACATTGTAGAATCATAGTGAGGACATCAAAACTATGCCACCCTTTGCCTTGATGACAGCTTTGCACACTCTTGGAATTCTCTCAATCAGCTTCACCTGGAATGCTATTACAACAGTCTTGAAGGAGTTCCCACATATGCTGAGCATTTGTTGGCTGCTTTTTCCAACTCATCCCAAACCATCTCAATTGAGTTGAGGTCGGGTGATTGTGGAGGCCAGGTCATCTGATGCAGCTCTCCATCACTCTCCTTCTTGATCAAATAGCCTTTACACAGCCTGGAGGTGTGTTAGATCGCTGTCCTGTTGAAAAACAAATGATAGTCCCACTAAGCACAAACCAGATAGGATGACGTATCGCTGCAGAATGCTGTGGTAGCCATGCTGGTTAAAGTGTGCCTTGAATTCTAAAATAATCACTGACAGTGTCATCAGCAAAGCACCCCCACACCATCACACCTCCTCCTCCATGCTTCATGGTGGGAACTACACTTGTGGAGATCATCCGTTCACCTACTCTGCGTCTCACAAAAACACAGCGGTTGCAACCAAAAATCTCAAATTTGGACTCAATAGACCGGTGGAAATCTGGGCAAAATAGAAATAGGCCTATAACCGTTAGGATCCGCCTGATCTCCCCCTTTAAATAAAGGACGTACCGTGGCAGCCTTCCAAGCAATGGGAACCTCCCCAGAAAGGAGGGACAGGTTAAAAAGGTTGGAGATAGGCTTGGTGATGATAGGGGCAGCAACCTTAAAGAAGAAAGGGTCTAAACCATCTGATATAGGTATCAGTCTGGTGTTTTCTGTAATGACCTTAGTGATCACTGTTTTACAGCCTGTGTTCGTAATGGCTGCTCAGTGAAATGACCTGTCCTGACTGTCCCCAGTCCACCTGGCCGTGCTGCTGCTCCAGTTTCAACTGTTCTGCCTTCTTATTATTCAAACATGCTGATCATTTATGAACATTTGAACATCTTGGCCATGTTCTGTTATAATCTCCACCCGGCACAGCCAGAAGAGGACTGACCACCCCACATAGCCTGGTTCCTCTCTAGGTTTCTTCCTAGGTTTTGGCCTTTCTAGGGAGTTTTTCCTAGCCACCGTGCTTCTACATCTGCATTGCTTGCTGTTTGGGGTTTTAGGCTGGGTTTCTGTACAGCACTTTGAGATATCAGCTGATGTACAAAGGGCTATATAAATAAATTTGATTTGATTTGAAAAGGCTACTCTCCTCGATGTTATCCCCACAAATAATCCTGATAGGTATGTTCATAAATGACCAGCATGGTCAAATAATAATAATCACAGTAGTTGTCGAGGGTGCAGCAAGTCAGCACCTCAGGAGTAAATGTCAGTTGGCTTTTCATAGCCGATCATTAAGAGTATCTCTACCACTCCTGCTGTCTCTAGAGAGTTGAAATCAGCAGGTCTGGGACTGGTAGCACATCCGGTGAACAGGTAAGGATTCCATAGCCGCAGGCAGAACAGTTGAAGCTGGAGCAGCAGCACGGCCAGGTGGACTGGGGACAGCAAGGAGTCATCATGCCAGGTAGTCCTGAGGCATGATCCTAGGGCTCAGGTCCTCCGAGAGAGAGAAAGAAAGAGAGAAAGAGAGAATTAGAGAGCGCATACTTAAATTCACACAGGACACCGGATAGGACAGAAGAAGTACTCCAGATATAACAAACTGACCCTAGCCCCCCGACACATAAACTACTGCAGCATAAATACTGGAGGCTGGGACAGGAGGGGTCAGGAGACACTGTGGCCCCATCCGATGATACCCCCGGACAGGGCCAAACAAGAAGGATATAACCCCACCCACTTTGCCAAAGCACACCACTAGAGGCATATCTTCTCTGGGTGTTTGGATTCATACCTTGTGGGATTGGTAATAATCTGAGAGAGATTCAGGGAGTTGGTCAGGTGGTTTAAACATGTCCCAGTTTAGGTCACACTTAGTGTTCACACTTAGTGTAAGGGGCCAGGAGAGAGCTTAGGGCAGGTAGGGTACAGGCCGGTGCTGATGGAGGACGATAGCACCCAGCAACAGTCATCAAAGAGCTATTTGAAAGTTTAATACTTATAACCAGCAAATCAAATAGTTTGGGGACAGACTTGGTGGAGACAACTGAGCACTGAAGGTGATCCTTGGTAAAGATTGCCACTCCCCCACCTTTGGAAGATCTGTCTTGCCTGAAAAAGGTTCTAACCAGAAAGGTTAACATCAGTATTCAAAACACTCTTTCTTAACTACGTCTCAGTAATGACCAACACATCTGGATTGGAGCTGTGAACCCACACTTTCAATTGATCCATTTTAGGTAATAAACTTCTAGTGTTAACGTGCAGAAGACACAGGCTTTAACGAGAGCAGAAGTCAGTGAAGCAGATATCAGAGCACAAGTCAGAATTGGGGCTAGCAACAGTAGGTGGGCCAGCGTGTACATGCACATTTCCAGATATCATCAACAGTAATACAATCAGGGCACGGCAAAGGACAGGGAGAGATCTGCAGTGCTGATTTATGACATCTGAATGTGCAATTTCATCAGGTAACATGAATGCAAAGCCAGCGAGAGGTGGTTAGAATGGGATGGGAGGCCAACAGTCTGTGTAACCAATAGAGAGTCCGAGTCCCGAATGTGGGAACAAACATAGCCTGTCCCACGGTTGGGTAAAGAACATTTGTCGTCAACAAAGCATGCAGGAGTCATGAGGCAAATAGAAAATAGCAAAATGCACAAGAAAAAAAAAATATAACAACCTGTAAGTTCAGAGTCACTCACCCCAACAGTGTGTGTGCTGTAGGTGAGTGAAAGCTCGGGAGAGAGGGGTGAGTGTGGTGGAGGTACCTGTACCAGACAGGGGGAGACAGGCCAGGGAGAGAGGGGTGAGTGTGGTGGAGGTACCTGTACCAGACAGGGGGAGACAGGCCAGGGCAGACGGTGAACAGAGAGGGGTGAGTGTGGTGGAGGGGTACCAGACAGGGGGAGACAGGCCAGGGGAGAGAGGGGTGAGTGTGGTGGAGGTACCTGTACCAGACAGGGGGAGACAGGCCAGGGCAGACGGTGAACAGAGAGGGGTGAGTGTGGTGGAGGTACCTGTACCAGACAGGGGGAGACAGGCCAGGGCAGATGGTGAACAGAGAGGGGTGAGTGTGGTGGAGGTACCTGTACCAGACAGGGGGAGACAGACCAGGGCAGACGGTGAACAGAGAGGTGAACAGAGAGGGGTGAGTGTGGAGGAGGTACCTGTACCAGACAGGGGGAGACAGGCTAGGGCAGACGGTGAACAGAGAGGGGAGAGTGTGGTGGAGGTACCTGTACCAGACAGGGGAGACAGGCCAGGGAGAGAGGGGTGAGTGTGGTGGAGGTACCTGTACCAGACAGGGGGAGACAGACCAGGGCAGACGGTGAACAGAGAGGGGTGAGTGTGGAGGAGGTACCTGTACCAGACAGGGGGAGACAGGCTAGGGCAGACGGTGAACAGAGAGGGGAGAGTGTGGTGGAGGTACCTGTACCAGACAGGGGGAGACAGACCAGGGCAGACGGTGAACAGAGAGGGGTGAGTGTGGAGGAGGTACCTGTACCAGACAGGGGGAGACAGGCTAGGGCAGACGGTGAACAGAGAGGGGAGAGTGTGGTGGAGGTACCTGTACCAGACAGGGGAGACAGGCCAGGGCAGACGGTGAACAGAGAGGGGAGAGTGTGGTGGAGGTACCTGTACCAGACAGGGGGAGACAGGCCAGGGCAGACGGTGAACAGAGAGGGGTGAGTGTGGTGGAGGTACCTGTACCAGACAGGGGGAGACAGACCAGGGCAGACGGTGAACAGAAAGGGGTGAGTGTGGAGGAGGTACCTGTACCAGACAGGGGGAGACAGGCCAGGGCAGACGGTGAACAGAGGGGAGAGTGTGGTGGAGGTACCTGTACCAGACAGGGGGAGACAGGCCAGGGCAGACGGTGAACAGAGAGGGGTGAGTGTGGTGGAGGTACCTGTACCAAACAGGGGGAGACAGACCAGGGAGAGAGGGGTGAGTGTGGTGGAGGTACCTGTACCAGACAGGGGGAGACAGGCCAGGGAGAGAGGGGTGAGTGTGGTGGGGGTACCTGTACCAGACAGGGGGAGACAGACCAGGGCAGACGGTGAACAGATCACCAGGTGGAATCCAAGCAACAGTGCAGCAGGCAACGGGAGAAGTTTGGAGGCAGATTTCTTGAATGAAAATGCCAGTGAATAGTCTTTGAACAGCAGGAGGGGGCTTCAGAGGAGGCTTCAAAGACTCCTGCCACTTGTTGGGCCCAAAGGCCTCGACACCTTTTACTTCAGACCTCAGTGCTGATTGAAGTTGTCTGTCCTTGCAATCCTGGCAGCCTTAACTCAGCATTCAGTCCCCATAAAGTCAAATATATCATTGTGATGTACTTTAGTTTTAGTTTTTCTTCTTGGCTTCCAAAATAGCATCAGACCAAACACGACTCACTCAGTTCCAGGGATGGATGGTGTCTTCAGGCCTCTGCCGTTTGTTGGCTAGACCTCTCTGTATAGCTTGGAAAAAGACCTCTCTGTATAGCTTGGAAAAAGACCTCTCTGTATAGCTTGGAAAAGACCTCTCTGTATAGCTTGGAAAAAGACCTCTCTGTATAGCTTGGAAAAAGACCTCTCTGTATAGCTTGGAAAAAGACCTCTCTGTATAGCTTGGAAAAAGACCTCTCTGTATAGCTTGGAAAAAGAGCTTGGAAAAAGACCTCTCTGTAGCTTGGAAAAAGACTGTATAGCTTGGAAAAAGACCTCTCTGTATAGCTTGGAAAAAGACCTCTCTGTATAGCTTGGAAAAAGACCTCTCTGTATAGCTTGGAAAAAGACCTCTCTGTATAGCTTGGAAAAAGACCTCTCTGTATAGCTTGGGAAAAGACCTCTCTGTATAGCTTGGAAAAGGGAAACTTGGAAGCAGTCATCTCTCTTGTTAATTTGGATGAAAATGAGGTTGTAGGTTTGGAGTGTTGATCTGGAGCGAAGGCCATGCTGTGGAGGGTAGCATCCTGCACATGTACCTGCCGGAAAATCAGGTACATATACTGTAACTCCAACTCTATCCCTCTGTAAAAAAACATGTTGAAAAATGAGAGGCCATGCAACTGTGTGTAGTGGCCTGGTGGTGTGTAGTGGCCTGGTGGTGTGTAGTGGCCTGGTGGTGTGTAGTGGCCTGGTGGTGTGTAGTGGCCTAGTGGTGTGTAGTGGCCTGGTGGTGTGTAGTGGCCTGGTGGTGTGTAGTGGCCTAGTGGCCTGGTGTGTAGTGGCCTGGTGGTGTGTAGTGGCCTGGTGGTGTGTAGTGGCCTGGTGGTGTGTAGTGGCCTGGTGGTGTGTAGTGGCCTGGTGGTGTGTAGTGGCCTGGTGGTGTGTAGTGGCCTGGTGGTGTGTAGTGGCCTGGTGGTGTGTAGTGGCCTGGTGGTGTGTAGTGGCCTGGTGGTGTGTAGTGGCCTGGTGGTGTGTAGTGGCCTGGTGGTGTGTAGTGGCCTGGTGGTGTGTAGTGGCCTGGTGGTGTGTAGTGGCCTGGTGGTGTGTAGTGGCCTGGTGGTGTGTAGTGGCCTGGTGGTGTGTAGTGGCCTGGTGGTGTGTAGTGGCCTAGTGGTGTGTAGTGGCCTGGTGGTGTGTAGTGGCCTGGTGGTGTGTAGTGGCCTGGTGGTGTGTAGTGGCCTAGTGGTGTGTAGTGGCCTGGTGGTGTGTAGTGGCCTGGTGGTGTGTAGTGGCCTAGTGGTGTGTAGTGGCCTGGTGGTGTGTAGTGGCCTGGTGGTGTGTAGTGGCCTGGTGGTGTGTAGTGGCCTGGTGGTGTGTAGTGGCCTAGTGGTGTGTAGTGGCCTGGTGGTGTGTAGTGGCCTAGTGGTGTGTAGTGGCCTAGTGGGTGTGTAGTGGCCTAGTGGTGTGTAGTGGCCTGGTGGTGTGTAGTGGCCTAGTGGTGTGTAGTGGCCTGGTGGTGTGTAGTGGCCTGGTGGTGTGTAGTGGCCTGGTGGTGTGTAGTGGCCTAGTGGTGTGTAGTGGCCTAGTGGTGTGTAGTGGCCTGGTGGTGTGTAGTGGCCTGGTGGTGTGTAGTGGCCTAGTGGTGTGTAGTGGCCTAGTGGTGTGTAGTGGCCTGGTGGTGTGTAGTGGCCTAGTGGCCTGGTAGTGGTAGTGGCCTGTGTGGTGTGTAGTGGCCTAGTGGTGTGTAGTGGCCTGGTGGTGTGTAGTGGCCTAGAGGTGTGTAGTGGCCTAGTGTGTGTAGTGGCCTGGTGGTGTGTAGTGGCCTGGTGGTGTGTAGTGGCCTAGTGGCCTGGTGGTGTGTAGTGGCCTAGTGGTGTGTAGTGGCCTGGTGGCCTGGTGGTGTGTAGTGGCCTAGTGGTGTGTAGTGGCCTGGTGGTGTGTATTGGCCTGGTGGTGTGTAGTGGCCTAGTGGCCTGGTGTGTGTAGTGGCCTAGTGGTGTGTAGTGGCCTGGTGGTGTGTAGTGGCCTGGTGGTGTGTAGTGGCCTAGTGGCCTGGTGGTGTGTAGTGGCCTAGTGGTGTGTAGTGGCCTGGTGGTGTGTATTGGCCTAGTGGTGTGTAGTGGCCTGGTGGTGTGTAGTGGCCTAGTGGTGTACAGGTCAGTGTAGTGGCCTAGTGGTGTACAGGTCAGTGTAGTGGCCTAGTGGTGTACAGGTCAGTGTAGTGGCCTAGTGTAGTGGCCTGGTGGTGTACAGGTCAGTGTAGTGGCCTGGTGGTGTGTAGTGGCCTGGTGGTGTACAGGTCAGTGTAGTGGCCTAGTGGTGTACAGGTCAGTGTAGTGGCCTAGTGGTGTACAGGTCAGTGTAGTGGCCTAGTGTAGTGGCCTGGTGGTGTACAGGTCAGTGTAGTGGCCTGGTGGTGTGTAGTGGCCTGGTGGTGTACAGGTCAGTGTAGTGGCCTAGTGGTGTACAGGTCAGTGTAGTGGCATGGTGGTGTGTAGTGGCCTAGTGGTGTACAGGTCAGTGTAGTGGCCTGGTGGTGTGTAGTGGCCTAGTGGTGTACAGGTCAGTGTAGTGGCCTAGTGGTGTACAGGTCAGTGTAGTGGCCTGGTGGTGTGTAGTGGCCTAGTGGTGTACAGGTCAGTGTAGTGGCCTGGTGGTGTGTAGTGGCCTAGTGGTGTACAGGTCAGTGTAGTGGCCTGGTGGTGTACAGGTCAGTGTAGTGGCCTGGTGGTGTGTAGTGGCCTAGTGGTGTACAGGTCAGTGTAGTGGCCTGGTGGTGTGTAGTGGCCTAGTGGTGTACAGGTCAGTGTAGTGGCCTGGTGGTGTGTAGTGGCCTAGTGGTGTACAGGTCAGTGTAGTGGCCTGGTGGTGTGTAGTGGCCTAGTGGTGTACAGGTCAGTGTAGTGGCCTGGTGGTGTACAGGTCAGTGTAGTGGCCTGGTGGTGTACAGGTCAGTGTAGTGGTGTACAGGTCAGTGTAGTGGGTTAGTGGTGTACAGGACACTGTGTGTGACCACATCAAGGCTTGGCCTATCAACACCACATTCATAATGACTGGAAACGTGTTTGGAGTATAGATACCACCCAGTGTGTGTGTGTGTGTGTGTGTGTGTGTGTGTGTGTGTGTGTGTGTGTGTGTGTGTGTGTGTGTGTGTGTGTGTGTGTGTGTGTGTGTGTGTGTGTGTGTGTGTTCTGTAGAGATACCACCGGTCCCATTACATTTCTCCTTGCAGTGCACCTGCTCTACGCCTGATTACCTACCAATCTCCCCGATACACACACACAGACACACACAGAGACACACACACACATACACACACAGAGACACACACACACACACACCGGCCTCTTCAATACACTCCCTTTGTATGACTGTCCTCCCCTGTCCTCCTCTCCTCCCGTCCTCCTCTCCTCCCCTGGCACCACTCATCTCTCTCTTTATCTTTCTCTCTCTTCTCCCTCTCTCTTTCTCTTTCTCCCTTCCTCTCTCTCTCTCTTCTCCCTCTCTCTTTCTCTTTCTCCCTTCCTCTCTCTCTTTTCTCCCTCTCTCTCTCTCTCTCTCTCTCTCTCTCTCTCTCTCTTCTCCCTCTCTCTTTCTCTTTCCCCCTTCCTCTCTCTCTCTCTCTCTCTCTCTCTCTCTCTCTCTCCGTCTCTCTCTCTCAGTATAACTCTGGTTGTATATGTGTAATGAGGGATTGGAAGTTATTTTAATAAGAGGATTGGGGCATGAGGTCGGTGTGAAGCTAAGCTGTGTGAGAGTGTCTGTGTTCTTTCTATGTGTGTGTGTTCTGAATATATTGAGACAGAAAATCCATACCCTTTTACCTGAGCATTCACAAAGGACATAAAAAACATCACTCATACTTTCATATATTTTGCTTTAAGCTTTCTCTCTCTTTTTCAGCTCTCTCTGGCTGAGCGATTAACCCAAATGTCAGTGTTTTGGGGGGTTTTGAACAATGTTGGTTCAATTTGTTGAATTCCATTTAGTTCCTTTTTTCCTGTGAGTGCATTGCAGTTTCCCCAGAGATCAATCAGATCAAGCCTGAACTGTGCGATGTAGTAGGGAGTAATAGTTTCCAACAGGGCAATATTCTACATAGTTTAGCGCAGAAAACGTGTTAAATAACTACAATGACAATAATCCACTGTGTGCCTGCTTGTCCGGTCTGAGACGGAGAGAAGAGACGAACTAGCGATCGAGAGGGATAGAGAGCGTTTGCTCCGCGAGGTATCTCTACCTGAAAATACATGATCTAAGTGGTTGATAGCTGGTGTTCAGCAGTCATAAAAGTATGCCTTATTTACTTTGAAGAACTACTAAATAGCAGCTCTGTAGAGATGAGATGACGACTTGGAATGACATAATAAAGTCATCAAATAGGCCTAAAACAAATGAAATATATACAACAACTGAACTATTTTATTGAAGTAATGTGAAGAAATGGTGATAAGCAGTAATGGGACTTTTATCAATGATTTTATTCTGTGTTACAGCATTCAACACACATAATGTACAGTGCATTTCATGTAAAAATAAAATAATCCAAACCGATAACCGAAAAAAACGACCTCAAAAAGCACTAATCGCTCAGCACTATTCTCTCTCTCTCTCTCTCTCTCTCTCTCTCTCTCTCTCTCTCTCTCTCTCTCTCTCTCTCTCTCTCTCTCTCTCTCTCTCTCTCTCTCTCTCTCTCTCTCTCTCTCTCTCTCTCTCTCTCTCTCTCTCTCTCTCTCTCTCTCTCTCTCTCTCTCTCTCTCTCTCTCTCTCTCTCTGTCTCTCTCTCTCTCTCTCTCTCTGTCTGTCTGTCTGTCTGTCTGTCTGTCTGTCTGTCTGTCTGTCTGTCTGTCTGTCTGTCTGTCTGTCTGTCTGTCTCTCTCTCTCTCTTCTCTCTCTCTGTCTGTCTCTCTGTCTCTGTCTGTCTGTCTGTCTGTCTGTCTGTCTGTCTGTCTGTCTGTCTGTCTGTCTGTCTGTCTGTCTGTCTGTCTGTCTGTCTGTCTGTCTGTCTGTCTGTCTGTCTGTCTGTCTGTCTGTCTGTCTGTCTGTCTGTCTGTCTGTCTGTCTGTCTGTCTGTCTGTCTGTCTGTCTCTCTCTCTCTTTCTCTCTGTCCGTCCTTCTGTCCCCGCCTCCCCCCACATCCATGTCTTTCTGTCTGTTTGACACGTAAACTGCCATATCCCATAGACATCTAATTATCATCATCAACATGAATTAACAGCCGTCAGACTTGCCAAGCAGCCAATTAGGCGAACTGAAGGGTGCGACCCAATCACAGAGCTCTTACCTCTGATTGACAGGGTCAGGCAGGGAGGTGATTGAAGGGCTTTGTAGGGGTCATGCCCACCAAACCCCAGGGCCATTAGGGTCTCTCTCCATCGTGTATGTGTGTGTGTTTATATATATATATACAGAAGAGCTGATTAGTGAGTGTCTGTCTACTGAGGAGTTCAGGGATCACAACTTTGGATGGTCTATCAGTTTATACTCACTGCCGCAGTGTGTTTCTGTGTGTGTTTCTGTGTGTGTTTCTGTGTGTGTTTCTGTGTGTGTTTCTGTGTGTGTTTCTGTGTGTGTTTCTGTGTGTGTTTCTGTGTGTGTTTCTGTGTATGTTTCTGTGTGTGTTTCTCTGTGTGTGTTTCTGTGTATGTTTCAACATGAATTTCTGTGTGTTTCAGACTTGTGTTTCTGTGTGTGTTTCTGTGGTGTTTCTGTGTATGTTTCTGTGTGTGTTTCTGTGTGTGTTTCAGGTGTTTCTGTGTGTGTTTCTTCCAAACCCCAGGGCCATTAGGTCTCTCTCCGTGTTTCTCTGTGTGTGTTTCTGTGTATGTTTCTGTGTGTGTTTCTCTGTATGTGTTTCTGTGTATGTTTCTGTGTGTGTTTCTGTGTGTGTTTCTGTGTGTGTTTCTCTGTGTGTGTTTCTCTGTGTGTGTTTCTGTGTATGTTTCTGTGTATGTTTCTGTGTGTGTTTCTGTGTGTGTTTCTGTGTGTGTTTCTCTGTGTGTGTTTCTCTGTGTGTGTTTCTGTGTATGTTTCTGTGTGTGTTTCTCTGTGTGTTTCTCTGTGTGTGTGTGATAATAATAGCATAATCAAAACAGTCTTGGCTTCTTTGACTTGACCAATAAGCCAGTAGACTGATGGCATTGACTCAGTTTCAGATTAAATCCCTTTTCCTCATTAGTTCCTCTCTTTCTTTTCTCTCCCCCCCCCCCACCTCCCCTGTATCTCATGTATTTTCCTCCTGTTTCAACCCCCTCCCTTTCTTTCCCCCCCTTTCCTCAGACATGGTCTCCATCTCTCCTTACCAGTTGGTCAAAGGAATTTTTTTCTTCTTTCTAAAGCCAAGCACATCGCCTGCTATTTTGTTACCAAGCAACAAGGGTGTGTTTGTGTCCTATGGTGTGTGTTGGTGTGTGTGTTTGTACGGTGTGTGTGGGTGTGCTGTGTGTGTGTTTGTACGGTGTGTGTGTGCTGTGGAGGCAGGAGAATTTGGTCCACTCTTCATGGGAGTTGAAATCACCTTGTCCACTATCAACTAACCAGTCAAAGAGTGGAAGTGTGCCTCAATGTGCATACAGCCACCAGTTCAGACACACAGTATGTCTGTTTGATTTGAAGTGATTCCTTGAGCTGTGTGTTCCAATGTATTAGTTCAACGTTAATATCTAATGAATATCTCTTTAGTGTGTAAGTAATGTACGTTCCAACACCTGTCTGCTTCTCCTGCAAGGTCTGTCTCCTGTCCTCCAAAGACACACGTTTAATTAGGGGCCGTGTGTGTGTGTGTGTGTGTGTGTGTGTGTGTGTGTGTGTGTGTGTGTGTGTGTGTGTGTGTGTGTCACAGCATTGAATGTGTCACAGCATTGAATCGTGCTTCCGTGTAATTGCCAGTCCCTGGCCATGCAGTGTTTGAAGTGTAGGAGGTGGAAATAAATTGCTGGTCCCAAATTGCTTAAATTAAGTGTGTGTGTGTGGGAAAATATGAGCCAACCTCTTGTTCCGTTAGGGGTACTTTTCCTCTCTTCTCCTCCCTCCACCCCTCCTTTCATCCCTCTCTCTAACCGGTGAACATATGGCCCGTGGTCCCCCCTTGCTGTCCCTGGACAAAGGTGCTTGCCAGACATCTTATGGACCGGGGGTATAAGAGTGGAACGAGTGAGGAGGGGAGGTAGAGAAGAGTTTTGGATGAGGGGAGGCTTCAGTCCTGACTGGAGAGAGGGAGAGGGGAGGGGGGGAGGGGGGGGAGAGGGAGAGAGGGAGAGAGGGAGAGAGAGAGAGGGAGAGAGCTAATGAAGTCATGTAGGTATGGAAACACATTCAGAGATACTGGAGAGAGGGAGAGGGAGAGGGGAGAGGGGGAGAGGGAGAGAGGGAGAGAGGGAGAGAGCTTATGAAGTCATGTAGGTATGGAAACACATTCAGAGATGCTCAGGGTCCAATCATTTAGCTGTTCATCAATCGTTCTCTCCTCCACCAGTAGCACTTATAGTGGATCAATGGTCTCCATGACGATAGAACAGGAATCATCACCATCTGTACTGGCCCAATGTAAATCCCCTCTTTATGGTCACACACACACCCACACACCACAGCCTCATCAATATCTGCATGGTCAGTCTACAAAACCCCTCTTTATGGCTGCTGGGACTACTGGGACTGGGAATAGATGAGTAGTGTTCAATATAAACGGGACAATCCAGTGTTACATGTAGTAATTCAGAAAGCATCCCTTCTGTATCAAACACATTAGAATTACATTTGGAAGAGGTGTGTCCTTGATAAGGCGTTGCTCTGCTTGAAATCTCAGCCGACCAGACAGGGCAGGTTCTAGTTTTATCACGCCTGGATTACTGACCAGCTGTGTGGTCATGTGCGGCAAAGAGGGACGTTGGTCCAGAACAGAGCATCACGTATTACATGGAGGGCGAATGTCAGTACCATGCAGGTCAGTCTCTCCTGGCTCAAAACTGAGGAGAGACTGACCTGCATCTCTCCTGGCTCAAAGCTGAGGAGAGACTGACCTGCATCTCTCCTGGCTCAAAACTGAGGAGAGACTGACCTGCATCTCTCCTGGCTCAAAGCTGAGGAGAGACTGACCTGCATCTCTCCTGGCTCAAAGCTGAGGAGAGACTGACCTGCATCTCTCCTGGCTCAAAGCTGAGGAGAGACTGACCTGCATCTCTCCAGGTTCTGCAAACTGAGGAGAGACCTGCATCACTTTTGGAACGGTAGACTGGACCAGCATTGGTCTCAACACATCCTTCACAGTTCAGACACTCATTGGTACAACACAACACATGGAACCAGAGGTCTATTCACAGTTCAGACACTCATTGGTACAACACAACACATGGAACCAGAGGTCTCTTCACAGTTCAGACACTCATTGGTACAACACAACACATGGAACCAGAGGTCTCTTCACAGTTCAGACACTCATTGGTACAACACAACACATGGAACCAGAGATCTCTTCACGGTCCCCAGGTCCAGACCAGAGGCTGGGAAACACACAGTTCAGACACTCATTGGTACAACACAACACATGGAACCAGAGGTCTCTTCACGGTCCCCAGGTCCAGAACAGAGGCTGGGAAACACACAGTGTTAAATAGAACTCTCTGCCACCCCAGGTAACTCAATAACACCAGATTCAACAACCAGATAAAAGAACACCTTACGGCCCAACGGGGACTGTGAAGAGAGACATTTTGATATACTTTGTAATTGAGTTGACACTGTGTTATGTATTGTATCATGTAAGTGGGTGGCCTTGTACGAGCCTTGGCTATATCATGTAGGTGGGTGTGGCCTTGTACGAGCCTTTTTCAAGCAGTTGGCTATATCAGTTCAGACACTTATATCATGTAGGTGGGTGTGGGTACAGCCTTGGCTATATCACAACACATGGAATCAGAGGTGGGTGTGGTCTCTTGGCTATATCAGTAGGTCAGACACTCATTGGTACTTGGCTATATCAACACATGGAATCAGAGGTCTCTTCACAGTTCAGACTATATCATGTAGGTGGGTGTACAACGAGCCTTGGCTATATCATGGGTGAACCAGCCTTGGCTATATCATGTAGGTGGGTGGCCTTGTACGAGCCTTGGCTATATCACAGGTGGGTGTGGCCAGAGCCTTGGCTATATCATCATTGGTACAATATCAACACATGGAATCAGAGATCTCTTCAGGTGGGTGTGGCCGGCCTTGGCTATATCTCCAGGTCCAGCTAATCATGAGGTGGGTGTGGCTGGGCTATATCATGTAGGTGGGTGTGGCCACAGTGGCTATATCAATAGAACTTGGCTATATCATGTAGGTGGGTGTGCCATGTAGGTGGGTGTGGCCCTTGGCTATATCAGGTGGGTGTGGGTAAGCCTTGGCTATATCAACACGAGCCTTGGCTATATCATGTAGGTGGGTGTGGCCTTGTAGAGCCTTGAAACCAGAGCCTTGGCTATATCAGGTGGGTGTGGCCTTGTAGAGTGCTATATCATGGTGTGGCCTTGTACGAGCCTTGGCTATATCAGGTGGGTGTGGCCTTGTACGAGCCTTGGCTATATCATGTAGGTGGGTGTGGCCTTGTACGAGCCTTGGCTATATCATGAGGTGGGTGAGACACGAGCCTTGGCTTTCATGTAGGTGGGTGTGGTTGACAGCCTTGGCTATATATGTATTGTAGCCTTGGCTATATCATGTAGGTGGGTGTGGCCTTGTACGAGCCTTGGCTATATCATGTAGGTGGGTGGCCTTGTACGAGCCTTGGCTATATCATGTAGGTGGGGTGGCCTTGTACGAGCCTTGGCTATATCATGTAGGTGGGTGTGGCCTTGTACGAGCCTTGGCTATATCATGTACGAGCCTTGGCTATATCATGTAGGTGGGTGTGGCCTTGTACGAGCCTTGGCTATATCATGTAGGTGGCTGTGGCCTTGTACGAGCCTTGGCTATATCATGTAGGTGGTTGTGGCCTTGTACGAGCCTTGGCTATATCATGTAGGTGGGTGTGGCCTTGTACGAGCCTTGGCTATGTCATGTATTATATTTGTTGTGTTGTTTCCTATTTGGACCCCAGGAAGAGTAGCCGTTGCCTTGGCATCAGCTAATTGGGAATCCCAATAAAATACATAAAGTACTGAACACACTTCCAGTTGTTCTGTTGGGTGATTCATTTTAATACTACAGGGACAAAGCTATTGGCAACATACAGTAATATCAATACACTCAACCCCATTAGATGAAGTCAGACGTGCTGACAGGGGTTGTACTACACTGTGTGTGTGTGTGTGTGTGTGTGTGTGTGTGTGTGTGTGTGTGTGTGTGTGTGTGTGTGTGTGCATGTCGTTGCATGCAACATTGTATACAGTCCTCATTGAGCTTTAATGTATTGGTTTCTATTGTTCCATGTATGTGTCCAGGTGTCACCTTTGACTCATCTGAATGGGTTTACCAATGGAGGGATACATGGATGGGCACACACACACACACACACACACACACACACACACACACACACACACACACACACACACACACACACACATACACACACACACACACCATTCATGTCATGACGAGAGGCTCATACACACTGATTTAATTACAGGAGGATGAAAGAGAGGAAGGAAGGATAAATGATATATCCCTCCATCCACAGGGAGATGGAGAGGTGGATTCAGGGAGATGGAGAGAGAGGAAGATGGATGGAAGAGAGAAGGGAGTAGAAGAATGGAGAGGTGGATTCAGGGAGATGGAGAGGTGGATTCAGGGAGATGGAGATGGAGAGAGAGGAAGATGGATGGAAGAGAGAAGGGAGTTGAAGAATGGAGGGGTGGACTTGATAAACATGAAACAGTAGCTTAATAATGTCATCCCAGATGGAAGAGAGAGAAGAGAGGGATGAGGACAGGGAGGATGGACAAATGAAAGGGGGGCATCAGGAAGTACAGTGCGATTATTGCTTTTTGAGGTTGGTTTGGTTATTAAAAAATTATCTTGGTTTTTAATTTCGGTTTCGATTATTATAATTTTGACATTAAATGCACTAGTCATTATGTGGGTTGAATACTGTAACAACACAGAAGGAAACAATACAAGTGTATCAGTGTCGTGGAAATGAGAAGGTGATACTAGCGACTAGCGGCTGGCTGGCGTGGCAGCACAGCGTGATGACATTATGCCATTATTTGGATGGCAGACCATCTGTAGGCTACCACAGGGTCAAACACACATGATCTGGGTCAAACGCTAGAAGGAGACGTTCCTACAGAACCCTGGGGACACTGACGCCAGGAGGAGACGTTCCCACAGAACCCTGGGGACACTGACGTCAGGAGGAGACGTTCCTACAGAACCCTGGGGACACTGACGCCAGGAGGAGACGTTCCCACAGAACCCTGGGGACACTGACGCCAGGAGGAGACGTTCCCACAGAACCCTGGGGACACTGACGCCAGGAGGAGACGTTCCCACAGAACCCTGGGGACACTGACGCCAGGAGGAGACGTTCCTACAGAACCCTGGGGACACTGACGCCAGGAGGAGATGTTCCTACAGAACCCTGGGGACACTGACACCAGGAGGAGACGTTCCTACAGAACCCTGGGGACACTGACGCCAGGAGGAGACGTTCCCACAGAACCCTGGGGACACTGACGCCAGGAGGAGACGTTCCCACAGAACCCTGGGGACACTGACACCAGGAGGAGACGTTCCTACAGAACCCTGGGGACACTGACGCCAGGAGGAGACGTTCCCACAGAACCCTGGGGACACTGACACCAGGAGGAGACGTTCCTACAGAACCCTGGGGACACTGACGCCAGGAGGAGAGACAGAACCCTGGGGACACTCCCACAGAACCCTGGGGACACTGACGCCAGGAGGAGACGTTCCCACAGAACCCTGGGGACACTGACACCAGGAGGAGACGTTCCCACAGAACCCTGGGGACACTGACACCAGGAGGAGACGTTCCTACAGAACCCTGGGGACACTGACACCAGGAGGAGACGTTCCCACAGAACCCTGGGGACACTGACACCAGGAGGAGACATTCCCACAGAACCCTGGGGACACTGACGCCAGGAGGAGACGTTCCCACAGAACCCTGGGGACACTGACACTAGGAGGAGACGTTCCTACAGAACCCTGGGGACACTGACACCAGGAGACGACTGATAAAGAGCTGCATATGTTGATATGTCTGACTGTTTTCTGGTTGATGTGTTATAAAGTGACTGTATTGAAATGGTATGTTGGGCTGACCAGTTATCAGGCACATTCATGTTGTCTGGTCATAACATTCGAACTGAGCAGATTAGAATCTGGGCGTGTTGTTCCTGTCTATCGTTTTTACGAGCTACGTGTTAAGAAATGTTCATTCAGGTTGGGGATGCGGTCCAGCTTGAATTTGGTTAGAAGGACAGTGAATTCTGTCATACTGTATCAGACACACAGCTTCTTCTCTTAGAAATGCTTCTGCACTGAAGACACGTGTAACCACGTTGTTTTAGCCTGTTGGTGATAAATCAAGTCACCTTTTTATTGGCCTCACACACATATTCAGCAGATGTTATTGCAATTGTAGCGAAATGCTTGTAAACATGATTAAAGTGGCCAGTGATTCCATGTCTATGTACATAGGGCAGCCGTCTCTAAGGTGCAGGATTGAGTGACCGAGTGGTAGGCTGCTAGTGATGGCTATTCTCGGTCCCAGCTTTGATGCACCTGTACTGACCTCGCCTTCTGGATGGTAACGGGTTGAACAGGCTGTGGCTTGGGTTGTTGATGTCCTTGATGATCTTTTTGGCCTTCCTGTGACATCGGATGCTGTAGGTGTCCTGGAGGGCAGGTAGTTTGCGTCGGGCAGAATGCACCACCCTCTGGAGAGCCCAGCAGTTGCGGGCGGTGCAGTTGTCATACCAGGCGGTGATACAGCCCGACAGGATGCTCTCAATTGCGCATCTTTAAAAGTTTGTGAGGCTCTTAGTAGGCTGAATAAATTTGTCTTGGCCCCTGAGGTTGAAGACGAGCTGTTGCGCCTTCTTCACCACACTGTCTGTGAGGATGGACCATTTCAGATTGTCAGTGATGTGTCTGCTTTTTACCTTCTCCCCTGCGGTCACATCGATGTGAACAGGGTCGTGCTCCCTCTGCTGTTTCCTAAAGTCCACCATCAGCTCGTTCCTTTTGATGACGTTGAGAGAGGTGTTATTTTCCTGGCACCACTCAGCCAGGGTCCTCACCTCCTCCCTGTAGGCTGTCTCATCATTGTTGGTGATCAGGCCTACTACTGTTGTGTCGTCTGCAAACTTGATGATTGAGTTGGGGGAGTGCATGGCCACGCAGTCATGGGTGAACAGGGAGTACAGGAGGGGGCTGAGCATGCAACCTTGTGGGGCCCCTGTGTTGAGTATCAGCAAAGTGGAGGTGTTGTTTCCTACCTTCACCACCTGGGGGCAGCCCATCATCGTCTGTGGACCTATTGGGGCGTTATGCAAATTGAAGTGGGTCTAGGGTGTCAGGTAAGGTGGAGGTGATATGATCCTTAACTGGTAGTTTGTAATGTTACATGTATTTCATGTACACTGGAATTGTTTGCAATGATTTCATGACTAGTACATTATATTAGTTGAATACGCTAAATGCATTCCTCTTTTTACACATTATTATTTGATTATGCCTATAATTTAGTAGGTCTGTTGATAATTGTTATTGACACATAGCACATGCTTGGGCAGCACCTTGACATCCCTGATCTACTTGACTCGATAAATGAACGTAAGAACATTAGTTGCCAGGGTTACCTATTTGTATCTAGCCTCTTAACGACTGCATAACGTTGCAAGATAGACACGTTCATTAAAGTCACACTGAGTGGGTGACGCCAGGATTCGCTATCTTGCTCGATCCTCCAGAGACGCATTTATTCACATAATAACGGAGTCAGATTGATAAACGTAGTTTATTATTGTTCAGCATCATTTCTACACATCTACATCATTTGTTGTGTTTATTACATTTGTTTAATTTGATTCATTTATTATTTCATTCCAAGTCATCATCTCATCTCTCTAGAGCTGTTGCCTATGCTGTCTGACAAAATCACTGTTTCGTAGTTCTTCAAAGTAAATAAGGCATACTTTTATGACTGCTGAACACCAGCTATCAACCACTTAGATCATGTATTTTCAGGTAGAGATACCTCGTGGAGCAAACGCTCTCTATCCCTCTCGATTGCTAGTTCTTCTGTCTTTTCTCTCTGTCTCAGACTGGACAAGCAGGCACACAATGGATTATGGTCATTGTAGTTAATTACCACGTTCTCTGTGCTAAACTATGTCGAATAGTGACCTGTTGGAAACTATAGCTCCCTACTACATCGCACAGTTTGTACTTCATCTGTTTTATCTCTAGAGAAACTGCAGTGCAATGTGGGCATTGAGCAAATATAATATCATTGAAAAACATTGGAATTCAAGTAGTAGAACCAACATTGGACAATTAGTTATTGTAAACAGAAAAAGAACCGAAATGGAGTGTAAGGGTTCTCTTCTTCCTCTTTCTCTGAAGAAGAGGTGTAGCAGGGATCGGACCAAGACGCAGCCTAGTTATAATTCATGTTTTTTTTAATAACGAAACTATACATGAAATAGACTACAAAACAAGAAACATGAAAACCTGAAACAGTCCCGTGTGGTACAAACACTGACACAGGAGACAACCACCCACCAAAACCCCACACAAAACAGGCTACCTAAATATGGTTCCCAATCAGAGACAATGACTAACACCTGCCTCTGATTGAGAACCATATCAGGCCAAACATAGAAATAGACAAACCAGACACACAACATAGAATGCCCACCCAGCTCACGTCCTGACCAACACTAAAACAAGGAAAACACACATGAACGATGCTCAGAACGTGACAGTACCCCCCCCCCAAGGTGCGGACTCCGACCGCACAACCTAAACCTATAGGGGAGGGTCTGGGTGGGCATCTGTCCGCGGTGGCGACGTGGACCCCACTCCATAATTGTCTTAGTCCACCTCCTTAGCGTCCCTTGAGTGGCGACCCTCGCCGCTGACCTTGGCCTAGGAACCCTAACAACGGGCCCCACTGGACTGAGGGGCAGCTCCGGACTAAGGGGCAGCTCGGGACTGAAGGGCAGCTCGGGACTGAGGGGCAGCTCGGGACTGAGGTAGCTCAGGACTGAGGGGTAGCTCGGGACTGAGGGGTAGCTCGGGACTGAGGGGAAGCTCAGGACTGAGAGGAAGCTCAGGACTGAGAGGAAGCTCAGGCAGGTTGATGGCTCTGGCAGATCCTGGCTGGCTGGTGGTTCCGGCAGATCCTGGCTGACTGGCAGCTCTGGCAGATCCTGGCTGACTGGCGGATCCTGGCAGACTGGCGGATCCTGGCTGACTGACGGCTCTGGCAGATCCTGGCTGACTGGCAGTTCTGGCAGATCCTGGCTGACTGGCAGTTCTGGCAGATCCTGGCTGACTGGCGGCACTGGCGGCTCCTGGCAGACTGGCGGCACTGGCGGCTCCTTGCAGACTGGCGGAACTGGCGGCTCCTTGCAGACTGACATGGAGCAGGCAAAGATAAAAAGGTGATGAGTGATGAAGGATTGAGAGAGAGAGAGACAGATGATCGAGGGGTAGAAGGAGAGGCCAGAATGTCAAGGGGGTGGAGAGACTGAAGGAGAATGAGAGAGAGAGAGAGAAACAGTTGATAGAGGGGTAGAAGGAGAGGCCAGAATGTCAAGGGGGTGGGGAGACTGAAGGAGAATGAGAGAGAGAGAGAGAAACAGTTGATAGAGGGGTAGAAGGAGAGGCCAGAATGTCAAGGGGGTGGTGAGACTGAAGGAGAATGAGAGAGAGAAACAGTTGATAGAGGGGTAGAAGGAGAGGCCAGAATGTCAAGAGGGTGGTGAGACTGAAGGAGAACGAGAGAGATAGAAACAGATGATAGAGGGGTAGAAGGAGAGGCCAGAATGTCAAGAGGGTGGAGAGAGTGAATGAGAACGAGAGAGAGAGAGAGCTTCTAAAAGATATGATCAGAGGAGCAGTTATCTCGAGGGGTACAGGGTAGAGGGTCTCTCTCCCTCTCTTTCCCTCTCCCTCCTCTCTCTCTCGCCATCTGTCTGATTTCTGGGTTTATATTTTATTCAGTTAACGCGCTGCTCATCGTTATTCAAGAGACCCACCTGTGGTGGCTTGGGAGAGATTCATTTTGTGATTTCCTATTAGGAAAACAACTCTTGGATTGAGATCTAGATCACATGATGAAGATGTGTATGATCTACATATCAGCTGAGATCTTGACTGGAACGTTTTCAGTAGTTGCAGTGCCTTCAGAAAGTATTCATACCCCTTTGACTTAATTAATCCACATGTTGTGGTGTTATAGCCTGAATTGTAAATGGATTAAATATATACTTTTCTCACCCGTCTACACACAATATCCCATAATGACAAAGTGAAACATCTTTTTAGAAATCTTTACAAATGTATTGAAAATGAAATACAGAAATATTCTATTTACCTAAGTATTCACACCCCTGAGTCAATACATGTTAGAATCACCTTTTGGATTATTGAAGTCTCTAAGAGCTTTCCACACCTATTTGCACATTGTTCTTTTTTACATTTTTCAAGCACTGTCTAGTTGGTTGGTGATCATTGCTAGACAGACATTTTTAAGTCTTGCCATACATTTTTTAGATGATTTAAGTCAAAACGGTAATTAGTCCACTCAGGAACATTCAACGTGGTCTTGGTAAGCAACTCCAGTGTATAGCTGGCTTTGTGTTTTAGGTTATTGTCCTGCTGAAAGGGGAATTTGTCTCCCAGTGAATTTGTCTCCCAGTGACTGAACCAGCTTTTCCTCTAGGATTCTGCCTATGCTTAGCTCTATTCCGTTTCTTTTTATCCTAAAAAACTCCTTAGTCCTTGCCGATGACAAGCATACCATAACATGATGCAACCACCACCGTGCTTAAAAATAGTGGTTCTCAGTCAAGGTGTGAATACTTTCTGTAACTGTTTTAAAGTCACCATTGGCCTCGTGGTGAAATGCCTGAGCAGTTTCCTTCCTCTCCGGCAACTGAGTTAGGAAGGACACCTGTATCTTTGTAGTGACTGGGTGAATTGATACACCATCCAAAGTGTAATTAATAACTTCACCATGGGATATGCAATGTCTGTTTTTTTTACCCATCTACCAATAGGTGCCCTTCTTTTTTCGAGGAAAACCATTGGAAAAACCTCCCTGTTCATTATGGTTGAATCTGTGTTTGAAATTCACTGCTTGACTGAGGGACCTTCCAGATAATTGTATGTGTGGGGTACAGAGATGAGGTAAACACTATTATTGAACACAGTGTGAGTCCGTGCAACTTATTATATGACTTGTTAAGCACATTTTGACTCCTGAACTTATTTATGCTTCCCATAACAAAGGGACTGAATACTTATTGACTCAAGACATTTCAGCTTTTCATTTTGAATTCATTTGTAAACATTTCTAACATCAGAATTCCACTTTGACATTATGGGGTGTTGTGTGTAGGCCAGTGACACACAATCTACATTTAAAACGTGTGAATACTCTCTGAAGGCACTGTAGGAGTTGAAGAGATTTCCACATTTCAAGAGATTTGGGTCGACATTGGGTCGAGAGTATGTGTGTGTTCTCTGAATCAGAACCTTGTTGTTAGGATGTAACAGGGCTTAATTTGTGGCGGAACAAGATCCAGAACCTATCCGTTTTGGACTGTTTTGTTCCAGAACCTACCTCTCTTCCGGAACCTACCTCTCTTGGCATGACAAATAATTGTCACTTATGCAATTAAAAAATAAAATCAATTAAAAAATTTCAATTCAAACAAAAGTGCTCAAAGTTCTTTCGAGTTGCCTCTTCATTAATTCTCCTGCCCCCCACAACAAAACTAATATTCTAAGAGTTGATTCGGGTTGGGCCGGCCCGTGTTTACAGTTGTAACCTATGTTTGAGACCAACGCATGGCCCTGGCGGTGTGAGAAGCGCGTCAGTATCTCTCACATAGCTAGAATGAGACTTTATATGATCTCTCTCCCGCTCTGCTCTGATAGAGCCTGCAACTCTCACCTCTCCACTATTGCATTTCATCATTTATTTCCTTATACAACCGCGCAAAGGGTTCTGAAGGAACTGCAGCTCCCCTGATGAATTGAAATCAATTTGCCAAAGTTATATAATTACTGCTGTCTGTTCAGAGAGAAATGAAATCATTCAGAATCGCCTACTATACCATGAGAAGGCCTATAATGTTGCCACAGAGGATCAATAGCTTCGTTTTAAAATAGCCGAGTTGTTGATTGTAGACAAGGAATAGCCTTCGGTCGGGAAAGCGCGGCAAATCTGTCAGTGAAAAAACAAAACAGGCCTTTTGCAATATTTCAAATAGAATCGAGGGAAAACACAGGTTGGAAAGCAAGTGGCTCCTGCTGAAGACGGCCACCAAAATATTTGATCAACTTCCAAATATTGTTTTATAAAGTTAAACAAGAGAGAGAGAGGCTTTTGGCACGAGCACATCAGCCATCACCAGCCAGTATGCTGCCCATCAGCCATCACCAGCCAGTGTGCTGCCCATCAGCCATCACCAGCCAGTATGCTGCCCATCAGCCATCACCAGCCAGTATGCTGCCCATCAGCCATCACCAGCCAGTGTGCTGCCCATCAGCCATCACCAGCCAGTGTGCTGCCCATCAGCCATCACCAGCCAGTATGCTGCCCATCAGCCATCACCAGCCAGTATGCTGCCCATCAGCCATCACCAGCCAGTATGCTGCCCATCAGCCATCACCAGCCAGTATGCTGCCCATCAGCCATCACCAGCCAGTATGCTGCCCATCAGCCATCACCAGCCAGTATGCTGCCCATCAGCCATCACCAGCCAGTATGCTGCCCATCAGCCATCACCAGCCAGTATGCTGCCCATCAGCCATCACCAGCCAGTATGCTGCCCATCAGCCATCACCAGCCAGTGTGCTGCCCATCAGCCATCACCAGCCAGTGTGCTGCCCATCAGCCATCACCAGCCAGTGTGCTGCCCATCAGCCATCACCAGCCAGTGTGCTGCCCATCAGCCATCACCAGCCAGTGTGCTGCCCATCAGCCATCACCAGCCAGTATGCTGCCCATCAGCCATCACCAGCCAGTATGCTGCCCATCAGCCATCACCAGCCAGTATGCTGCCCATCAGCCATCACCAGCCAGTATGCTGCCCATCAGCCATCACCAGCCAGTGTGCTGCCCATCAGCCATCACCAGCCAGTGTGCTGCCCATCAGCCATCACCAGCCAGTGTGCTGCCCATCAGCCATCACCAGCCAGTATGCTGCCCATCAGCCATCACCAGCCAGTGTGCTCCCATCAGCCATCACCAGCCAGTGTGCCTCCCATCAGCCATCACCAGCCAGTATGCTGCCCATCAGCCATCACCAGCCAGTATGCTGCCCATCAGCCGTCACCAGCCAGTATGCTGCCCATCAGCCATCACCAGCCAGTGTGCTGCCCATCAGCCACCACCAATTAGTGTGCTGTCCATCAGCCATCACCAGCCAGAGTGCTGCCCATCAGCCATCACCAGCCAGTGTGCTGCCCATCAGCCATCACCAGCCAGTATGCTGCCCATCCCATCACCAGCCAGCCATCAGCCATCACCAGCCAGTGCTGCCCATCAGCCCACCAGCCAGTATGCTGCCCATCAGCCATCACCAGCCAGAGTGCCCCCATCAGCCGTGCCAGAGTGCTGCCCATCAGCCGTCACCAGCCAGAGTGCTGCCCATCAGCCATCACCAGCCAGAGTGCTGCCCATCAGCCACCACCAGCCAGTATGCTGCCCATCAGCCATCACCAGCCAGAGTGCCCCCATCAGCCGTCACCAGCCAGAGTGCTGCCCATCAGCCGTCACCAGCCAGAGTGCTGCCCATCAGCCACCACCAGCCAGTATGCTGCCCATCAGCCATCACCAGCCAGTGTGCTGCCCATCAGCCATCACCAGCCAGTATGCTGCCCATCAGCCACAACCAGCCAGTATGCTGCCCATCAGCCATCACCAGCCAGTATGCTGCCCATCAGCCATCATTAGGTGAGTTAGTGAAACTGGAAAGCATTTTTAGGACTATAATTTCCTCCTCATATTGTATTCTGCAATATGTCTCCACACACCTAGACCAAGGCTATTGATGGATTCAAGGTAATTTTTATTCATGTCAGATTCTCAGTTTGTCAGTGTTAAAGTAGCCTGCCATTTGGATCATTTGTGCGCTATTAAAAAAGATTCTGACAATGTCTCCAGTCAGGTAAAATGACGTACAATTGCATGAAATTAGTTTATAAAAGGCAAATTTTTCTCGGACCCAAGACTACTAAAAATGTCCCCTATGTGTGCAACTTGTGTAAGTGTCTCTACTCTACTTCTCTATGTCACTACGCAAATGTGATGATATGCATGCAATGCTTTATTGTAAAGGAGATTTTTTTTCTCATGCGTTCCGGTACCTCAGAACTCCCCAGGTCACCCCATTCTCGCGCTCACTTTTTGTTCAGGCACCTCCCGATTTACGAATTAAGCACGGGGATGTAATGTATAGTTTGAATCATGGTCTTACTTTTCGTACATCAAGTTGTCAGTCTCTGATTGGTGGATTTGGGTTATTGAGTTTGTGATGGAATCAGGAAGTTGACTGTTGATGGATGGGACTTGTAGTCCAACCCCTCACTCCTTCTCTACAATGCTTAGTCCACTCAGGCAAGATGGACGGCATCCATCTATCTTCTCTCTGTCTACCTTTTCCCCCTCTCTATCTTCTTTCTTCTCTCTGTCTGCCCTTTCCCCCTCTCTATCTTCTATCTCTATCTTCTTTCTATCTGCCCTCCCCCTCCTCTCTTTCACTGGTAGTCTATCCTCCGTTCCCCTCCTCTGCCCTCCATATAGCATCCCTCTCTCACATTCCTCTTTCTGTCTGTCACGCTCCCTCTCTTCTTCTTTCTCTCTATTCATCTCTGTCATGCTGTCTCCGTATATCACTCTTTTTGTTTTCCCTCCTCTCTCTCTCTCTCCCCCCTCCTCCTCCTCCTCCTCCTCTCCTCTCGTCAGGGGAGCCAGAGACAGACCTAATTAAGACAGAAACCAGTGGCTTCATTAGCCTGGAGTCCTGCTGGAGACATTTGCACTTCAAAGTCCAGGGATGGAGAGAGATGGATTGATGGAGGGATGAGGGCGAGACAGAGACATTGAGGGAGGGAAAAAATTAAAAAGGGGGGTTACTTAGGAAGGGAGGGAGTGGACAAAATGAGGAGAAAGTCAGAGGATTTCCTGATGGACAGCTATTATGCAATCACATCTAACAGATGGAAATGGAAACAGGTAGAGGGGGAGTGGAGGAGGGAGAGAGGGGGAATAGGCAGCGGTGTGGAGGGGGAGGGAGGGAGAGAGGGAGGGAGAGAGGGGAGAGGGAGGGAGAGGGGAGGGAGGGAGGGAGGGAGAGAGGGAGGGAGGGAGAGGGAAAGAGGTAGAGGGGGAGGGGGGAGGGAGGGAGGGGAGAGGGAGAGAGGGAGGGAGAGGGAAAGAGGTAGAGGGGAGATGGGGAGGGAGGGAGGGAGAGGTAGAGGGGAGGGGGGGAGGGAGAGAGGGAGGGAGGGAGAGGGAAAGAGGGGAGAAGGGGAGGGAGTGTTAAATAGGTAGAGGGGGGAGGGAGCTCATGAAGACCTAATGAGAGCCTCTTTAAAGGAAATTGGGGGGAGAGAGAGAGATGTGTGAGAGGAAGAATGCGAGAGAGAGAGAGAGAGAGAGAGAGAGAGAGAGAGATGAGAGAGAGAGAGATGTGTGAGGAAGAATGAGAGAGATGTGAGAGAGGAAGAATGAGAGAGATGTGTGAGAGGGAGGGAGAGGTAAGGAAAGAGAGAGAGGTAGATAAAAGAAAGAGGCAGGGAGAGAGATAGGAAGGGAGAGAGAGATGAGAGAGAAGGAAGAGGGTGGGAGAATGAGAGAGAGGTGAGAGAGGGAGGAGGAAGGAGAGAGAGGGAGGGATAGAGAGAGGGAGATAGAGAGGGATTGGGAAAGGGAGAGAGAGAGCTAATGAAAAGCTAATGAGGGCCTCTAAAGGAAATTGGGGGGGAAAGGAGTGGAGGGAGGGGGGAGGGACTTAGGGAGAGAGAGAGCCTGAGGTGAGCCTGGAAGAAAGAAAGGGGAGAGCCTGGACATTTAGAGTGAGGGTAGAATGAGAGGGGGAGCGAGACAACAAATGAGAGAAAAATATTCTGGAAATGGCTGTGTGAGAGAGAAAGAAAAGAGAGGGATACTGACACGAGACAGAGAGGAGGATAAAGGGATAAAAAGTAAGCTGCACGGAAATGGGGATAAGAGAGGAGCAGAAAGGATAGAGAGAAAGTGTGTAGAGTACACAGGGATGTCTGGTTTGCGTACCAAATGGCACCCTATTCCCTATGTAGTGCACATAGAGCTTTATGATTAAAAGTAGTTCACTACATAGGGAATAGGGTGCCATTTGAGGTGTGAGGTTGTGTAACTTGACCTAGCTCTTCTGCTAATTAATTCAGGATGTCAGAAAATAGGACAGAAAACAAGGAATAAATAACCAAACCAACATAGTGTGTTTGTGTATGTATGTTTGTATGTGTATGTGTGTGTGTGTGTTTATGCATGTTTCTATGTATGTGTTTGTGTGTGTCTAAATATAGTCACACAGCTAGACACAGCAAATCCACACCTGGCACTTCTGATGAAGCTGCAGTGTGTGTGTGTGGGGGGGGGCCTCTCATTCTTCCAATTATTCAACCAATAGTTACATATTTTATATGCTTAGCTCCTATCATGCTACAAAGGTCATTTTTCAAATGCATATCCTGTCATATCTCCTAATATTTCCTGGGTTATATACTATATTTTAGGTACCAAGGGATTCATACTACACAAGGAGTTCATCTCCAAGCGACCTATTATTTTCTGGAGTTGCTTATTTTTCTGTGAAATGTAGTGCTACTTCTATATTCATTTTGCATGAGGCTCCTGTTATTATAACCTAATGAAATGTAGTCATAGTTATTATTTGAAGCTCCACTTCATAGTTATTATAATATGAATTCCATTTACATGCATGAACGTGGTGTCCATCGTTCCGGTCTACATAGTTATTATAACCTAATGCAGTACAGTACGTGGTGTCCATCGTTCTACATAGTTATTATAACCTAATGCAGTACGTGGTGTCCATCGTTCTACATAGTTATTATAACCTAATATAGTACGTGGTGTCCATCGTTCTACATAGTTATTATAACCTAATACAGTACGTGGTGTCCATCGTTCTACATAGTTATTATAACCTAATGCAGTACAGTACGTGGTGTCCATCGTTCTACATAGTTATTATAACCTAATGCAGTACGTGGTGTCCATCGTTCTACATAGTTATTATAACCTAATGCAGTACGTGGTGTCCATCGTTCTACATAGTTATTATAACCTAATGCAGTACGTGGTGTCCATCGTTCTACATAGTTATTATAACCTAATGCAGTACAGTACGTGGTGTCCATCGTTCTACATAGTTATTATAACCTAATGCAGTACAGTACGTGGTGTCCATCGTTCTACATAGTTATTATAACCTAATGCAGTACAGTACGTGGTGTCCATCGTTCTACATAGTTATTATAACCTAATGCAGTACAGTACGTGGTGTCCATCGTTCTACATAGTTATTATAACCTAATGCAGTACAGTACGTGGTGTCCATCGTTCTACATAGTTATTATAACCTAATATAGTACGTGGTGTCCATCGTTCTACATAGTTATTATAACCTAATGCAGTACGTGGTGTCCATCGTTCTACATAGTTATTATAACCTAATGCAGTACGTGGTGTCCATCGTTCTACATAGTTATTATAATAACAGTACAGTACGTGGTGTCCATCGTTCTACATAGTTATTATAACCTAATGCAGTACAGTACGTGGTGTCCATCGTTCTACATAGTTATTATAACCTAATGCAGTACAGTACGTGTCCATCGTTCTACATAGTTATTATAACCTAATGCAGTACGTGGTGTCCATCGTTCTACATAGTTATTATAACCTGCAATGTCCAGTACAGTACGTGGTGTCCATCGTTCTACATAGTTATTATAACCTAATGCAGTACAGTACGTGGTGTCCATCGTTCTACATAGTTATTATAACCTAATGCAGTACAGTACGTGGTGTCCATCGTTCTACATAGTTATTATAACCTAATGCAGTACAGTACGTGGTGTCCATCGTTCTACATAGTTATTATAACCTAATGCAGTACAGTACGTGGTGTCCATCGTTCTACATAGTTATTATAACCTAATGCAGTACGTGGTGTCCATCGTTCTACATAGTTATTATAACCTAATGCAGTACAGTACGTGGTGTCCATCGTTCTACATAGTTATTATAACCTAATAACCGTGGTGTAACATAGTTATTATAACCTAATGCAGTACGTGGTGTCCATCGTTCTACATAGTTATTATAACCTAATGCAGTACAGTACGTGGTGTCCATCGTTCTACATAGTTATTATAACCTAATGCAGTACGTGGTGTCCATCGTTCTACATAGTTATTATAACCTAATGCAGTACAGTACGTGGTGTCCATCGTTCTACATAGTTATTATAACCTAATGCAGTACAGTACGTGGTGTCCATCGTTCTACATAGTTATTATAACCTAATGCAGTACAGTACGTGGTGTCCATCGTTCTACATAGTTATTATAACCTAATGCAGTGTCGTGGTGTCCATCGTTCTACATAGTTATTATAACCTAATGCAGTACAGTACGTGGTGTCCATCATAGTTCTCCACATAGTTATTATAACCTAATGCAGTACAGTAACGTGGTGTCCATCGTTCTACATAGTTATTATAACCTAATGCAGTACAGTACGTGGTGTCCATCGTTCTACATAGTTATTATAACCTACGTGGTGTCCATCGTTCTACATAGTTATTATAACCTAATGCAGTACAGTACGTGGTGTCCATCGTTCTACATAGTTATTATAACCTAATAGTTATTATAACCTAAGTACGTGGTGTCCATCGTTCTACATAGTTATTATAACCTAATGCAGTACAGTACGTGGTGTCCATCGTTCTACATAGTTATTATAACCTAATGCAGTACGTGGTGTCCAGTTCTACATAGTTATTATAACCTAATGGTACGTGGTGTCCATCGTTCTACATAGTTATTATAACCTAATGCAGTACGTGGTGTCCATCGTTCTACATAGTTATTATAACCTAATGCGTGGTGTCCATCGTTCTACATAGTTATTATAACCTAATGCAGTACAGTACGTGGTGTCCATCGTTCTACATAGTTATTATAACCTAATGCAGTATCTACATAGTTAACGTGGTGTCCATCAAATGTTCATCTCTCTCTCTCTCTCTTTCATGGTCTCTCTCTCTGTCTCTCTCTCTCAAATCAAATCAATCAAATGTATTTATATAGCCCTTCGTACATCAGCTGATATCTCAAAGTGCTGTACAGAAACCCAGCCTAAAACCCCAAACAGCAAGCAATGCAGGTGTAGAAGCACAGTACGTGGTGTCCATCGTTCTACATAGTTATTATAACCTAATGGAGGTGCTAGGACAAAACTCAAATGTTCCCTAGAAAGGCAGAACAAAACCTAGTCAGAAGAAACAAGGAGTCTCAGAGTAGTCCTGGGCAACCAGGCTATGTGGGGTGGCCAGTCTCTTCTGGCTGTGCCGGGTGGAGATTATAACAGAACATGGCCAAGATGTTCAAATGTTCATAAATGATCAGCATGTTCGAATAATAAGAAGGCAGAACAGTTGAAACTGGAGCAGCAGCACGGCCAGGTGGACTGGGGACAGCAAGGAGTCATCATGTCAGGTAATCCTGGGGCATGGTCCTAGGGCTCAGGTCCTCCGAGAGAGAGAAAAAAAGAGAGAATTAGAGAGAGCATATGTGGGGTGGCCAGTCCTCTTCTGGCTGTGCCGGGTGGAGATTATAACAGAACATGGCCAAGATGTTCAAATGTTCATAAATGACCAGCATGTTCGAATAATAAGAAGGCAGAACAGTTGAAACTGGAGCAGCAGCACGGCCAGGTGGACTCTCTCTCTTTCTCTCTTTCTTTCTCTCTCGCTCTCTCTCTCTCTCTCTCTCTCTCTCTCTCCCTCTCTCTGGAAAACAATATTTTATATGTCAAACATAAACCATGTTGTTGGCTATTGTAGTGTGGAGACCTCACACTGTTGGAATGTTCTGTTTGAGATATTGCACAAATATCAAACCAACATGGTATATTTACGTTGAGTTGCAAACATCATAACTCCCAACAGCACTCCACGATTCTGTGATCATTCAAATCCACAGCAAAATGTAACGATATACTGTAGGTTTATCCAATAACAGCACAGAGCTGAATGTGGAAAAACTCACTTCTGACACACTGTATGAATTATGTGTGAAAGTGAGAGAGATCCACAAAGAATTTGAAAACAAATCCATAAAGTCCCAAAATCCCATGGGTGAAATACCAGTGTGCCATCACTGCAGCAAGATTTGTGACCTGTTGCCACAAGAAAAGGTCAACCAGTGAAGAACAAACACCATTGTAAATACAACCTATATCTATTTTTCCTTTTGTACTTTAACTATTGGCACATCATTACAACACTGTATATAGACATGATATGCCATTTGTAATGTCTTTATTCTTTTGGAACTTGTGTGAGTGTAATGTTTACTGTTGACTTTTATTGTTTATTTCACTTTTGTTTATCCACTTCACTTGCTTTGGCAATGTTAACACGTTTCCCATGCCAATAAAGCCCCTTGAATTGAATTGACAGAGAGAGAAGGTGAACTAATTGGAGGGAGAGATTTCTGGATTGACTTTCTTTATGCTCAGTATTCTGTGTAGAGATGACAGACGTGGTGGATCGGGGATTTGATAAACCCAGTTGGATCATTATAGTAACATATTCTATATTGCTTCTCTACACCCCCACATAGTTCACTCCACCCATACATGATGTATCCACAACATCAAATAGTATGTGTGCTTGTGTCCATATCATCCATGTCATGAGATTAGATGTGTGTGTGTGTGTCTCTGTGTCCTCGTGTGTGTGTGTTATCCATCCATGTCATGAGATTAGATGTGTGTGTGTGTGTGTGTGTGTGTGTCTCTGTGTCCTCGCGTGTGTGTTATCCATCCATGTCATGAGATGATAACAGATGATCACGACATGGTTTCCCTTAGCTACAGTATAGATATCACATAGCACCATGGCAACCAGTCAACTCGTGTGTGTGTGTGTGTGTGTGTGTGTGTGTGTGTGTGTGTGTGTGTGTGTGTGTGTGTGCGTGTGTGTGTGTGTGTGTTACTGGTGTCCCCTCTCTCTGAGTACTGTTAATAGTGATGGGACCCGTAGGGTTAAAGGAGAAGGCATATAGCAGTGCTGCTGAAGCCCTCATCAACATTCATCAAAGCATGAAAAACAGCACTGGTAACACACACACTCATTGAGGGATCTGGTGTGTGTGTGTACAGTCTGTTTGTGTCTGGCAACTCTAATTTGAGGCATGTATATATTTGAACGTACACTACATGACCAAAAGTATGTGGACACCTACTCCTTGAATGTCTCATTCCAAAATCATGAGGCATTATCATAACAGCCTCCACTCTTCTGGGAAGGCTTTCCACTAAATGTTGGAACGTTGCTGCGGGGTTGGCTCACAGTCAGCATTCCAATTCCTTCCAAAGGTGTTTTATGGGGTTGAAGTCAGGGCTCTGTTCAGGCCAGTCAGGTTCTTTCTCACCAATCTCGAGAAACCATTTCTTTATGGAACTTGGTTTGTGCAGGGGGCATTGTCATGCTGGAACAGGAAAGGCCCTTCCCCAAACTGTTGCCACAAAGTTGGAAGCACAGAATCATCTAGAATGTCATTGTATGCTGTAGCGTTAACACTAAGGGGCCTAGCCTGAACCATGAAAAACAGCCCCAGACCATTATTCATCCTCCACCAAACTTTACAGTTGGCACTATGCATTGGGGCAGGTAGCGTTCTCCTGGCATCCGCCACAGATGCGTCCGTCGGACTGCCAAGTCTGCCCTCACCAAAGAGTCTCCTCCTTAGCAGATGGATATACCCGGTACAGCAGATGGATATACCCGGTACAGCAGATGGATATACCCGGTACAGCAGATGGATATACCCAGTACAGCAGATGGATACAGCCGGTACAGCAGATGGATACACACAGTACAGAAGATGGATATACCCTGTACAGCAGATGAATATACCCGGTACAGCAAATGGATATACCCAGTACAGCAGATGGATACACCCGGTACAGCAGATGGATATACCCGGTACAGCAGATGGATATACCCGGTACAGCAGATGGATATACCCGGTACAGCAGATGGATAAACCCGGTACAGCAGATGGATGGATGGATACACCCGGTACAGCAGATGGATATACCCGGTACAGCAGATGGATAAACCCGGTACAGCAGATGGATACACCCGGTACAGCAGATGGATACACACCGGTACAGCAGATGGATACACCCGGTACAGCAGATGGATACACACCCGGTACAGCAGATGGATACACCCGGTACAGCAGATGGATATACCCGGTACAGCAGATGGATACACCCGGTACAGCAGGTGGATATACCCGGTACAGAAGATGGATACACCCGGTACAGCTACTGTACTGTCGAAGGATGATTTATTGCCACCACTTCCCAGGTCCAGCAGAGACTGAAATGAGTCAAACTGAAATACAGAAAGAAAAGAACAATGAGTGTGAGTTGTTGTATGCTGGCTAAATACTAGGCTTCATTCTCAGTAAGAAGGCAGCACGTATTTGTGTACATGTTGATGAACACAGGAATATGCATCATTATGCATCAAACTGGATGTAAATGATTCCCCAAGACATGACAAGATCAAAAGCACTGAACAGATATCCAAGATTCATACATCTCATTAAAACGATCACCTGTACAAAGCACCATCATGAATTGAATGCCACATATGTTATGATTGACTTTACTTACAGACAATGCCTCTACAAAATGGCAGCCAGAAGGAGTTTGACCACGTCTGCAGATCCACAGTGTGACTTTCACCATTATTGATTGTAACAATTCTTGATTCTACAGGGGATTAGCATATTAAACGAACAACACACATCAACACAGGACTGTGGCCCCCAAGTGGTCAACAATGGAATTACACGATAGCCTAAAGGAACTCAAACCAAACTACAGGGGCCAGAACACTGCTGGATGGTGAAATGTGATTCATCACTCCAGAGAACGTGTTTCCGCTTCTCCAGAGTCCAATGGCTGTCGAGCTTTACACCACTCCAGCCGACACTTGGCATTACGCATGGTGATCTTAGGCGGCTGCTCGGCCATTGAAACACATTTCATAAAGCTCCCGACAAACAGTTGTTGTGCTGACGTTGCATCCAGAGGCAGTTTGGGACTCGGTAGTGAATGTTGCAAAATAGAGGATTTTTACGCGCTTCAACACTCAGTGGTCCCGTTCTGTGAGCTTGTACTCAGCGGCCCCTTTCTGTGAGTTTGTGCTCAGCGGTCCTGTTCTGTGAGTTTGTGCTCAGCGGTCCCGTTCTGTGAGTTTGTACTCAGTGGTCCCGTTCTGTGAGCTTGTACTCAGTGGTCCCGTTCTGTGAGCTTGTACTCAGTGGTCCCGTTCTGTGAGCTTGTACTCAGTGGTCCCGTTCTGTGAGCTTGTACTCAGTGGTCCCGTTCTGTGAGAGCTTGTTCTGGATTGACTCAGTGGGTTCTGTGAGCTTGTACTCAGTGGTCCCGTTCTGTGAGCTTGTACAGTGGTCCGTTCTGGGGAGTGGTGTCAGAGCTTGTGGATTGACTTGGGAAGTATTTCACACACGTCCTTATGGGGAGTATGTCAGAGTGTGAAGGCATCGTCCTCTCTCTCTCTCTCTCTCTCTCTCTCTCTCTCTCTCTCTCTCTCTCTCTCGGAGCAATCAACGTCATCCTCATGACATGTGGTTTAATTAGAGTTTATAGTTTTTAAGCCTAGGGGATAAAGCAAGAGGGGGAGAGAGAAAGGGGAGATGGAGGTAAGGAGAAGACTAGAGAGAGGAAGATGGAGAGAGATGGATGGGGAGACAGAGGTAAGGAGAAGACTAGAGAGAGGAAGATGGAGAGAGATGGAGGGGGAGACAGAGGTAAGGAGAAGACTAGAGAGAGGAAGATGGAGAGAGATGGAGGGGGAGACAGAGGTAAGGAGAAGACTAGAGAGAGGAAGATGGAGAGAGATGGAGGGGAGACAGAGGTAAGGAGAAGACTAGAGAGAGGAAGATGGAGAGAGATGGAGGGGGAGACAGAGGTAAGGAAATCAAATCAAATTTTATTTGTCACATACACATGGTTAGCAGATGTTAATGCGAGTGTAGCGAAATGCTTGTGCTTCTAGTTCCGACAATGCAGTAATAACGAGCAAGTAATCTAACTAACAATTCAAAAAAAAACTACTGTCATACACAGTGTAAGGGGATAAAGAATATGTACATAAGGATATATGAATGAGTGATGGTACAGAGCAGCATAGGCAAGATACAGTAGATGATATCGAGTACAGTATATACATATGAGATAAGTATGTAAACCAAGTGGCATAGTTAAAGTGGCTAGTGATACATGTATTACATAAGGATGCAGTCGATGATATAGAGTACAGTATCAACGTATGCATATGAGATGAACAATGTAGGGTAAGTAACATTATATAAGGTAGCATTGTTTAAATGGCTAGTGATATATTTACATCATTTCCCATCGATTCCCATGATTAAAGTGGCTGGAGTAGAGTCAGTGTCATTGACAGTGTGTTGGCAGTAGCCACTCAATGTTAGTGGTGGCTGTTTAACAGTCTGATGGCCTTGAGATAGAAGCTGTTTTTCAGTCTCTCGGTCCCAGCTTTGATGCACCTGTACTGACCTCGCCTTCTGGATGGCAGCGGGGTGAACAGGCAGTGGCTCGGGTGGTTGATGTCCTTGATGATCTTTATGGCCTTCCTGTAGCATCGGGTGGTGTAGGTGTCCTGGAGGGCAGGTAGTTTGCCCCCGGTGATGCGTTGTGCAGACCTCACTACCCTCTGGAGAGCCTTACGGTTGAGGGCGGTGCAGTTGCCATACCAGGCGGTGATACAGCCCGCCAGGATGCTCTCGATTGTGCATCTGTAGAAGTTTGTGAGTGCTTTTGGTGACAAGCCGAATTTCTTCAGCCTCCTGAGGTTGAAGAGGCGCTGCTGCGCCTTCCTCACGATGCTGTCTGTGTGAGTGGACCAATTCAGTTTGTCTGTGATGTGTATGCCGAGGAACTTAAAACTTGCTACCCTCTCCACTACTGTTCCATCGATGTGGATGGGGGGGTGTTCCCTCTGCTGTTTCCTGAAGTCCACAATCATCTCCTTAGTTTTGTTGACGTTGAGTGTGAGGTTATTTTCCTGACACCACACTCCGAGGGCCCTCACCTCCTCCCTGTAGGCCGTCTCGTCGTTGTTGGTAATCAAGCCTACCACTGTTGTGTCGTCCGCAAAGAAGAAGACTAGAGAGAGGAAGATGGAGAGAGATGGATGGGGAGACAGAGGAGAGAGGAAGATGGAGAGAGATGGAGGGGAAGACAGAGGTAAGGAGAAGACTAGAGAGGAAGAGAGAGAAGGGGAGACAGAGGAGAGAGATAGAGAGAGGGGGAGACAGAGGTAAGGAGAAGACTAGAGAGAGGAAGATGGAGAGAGATGGAGGGGAAGACAGAGGTAAGGAGAAGACTAGAGAGAGGAAGAGCGAGAGAGATGGAGGGGGAGACAGAGGTAAGGAGAAGACTAGAGAGAGGAAGAGGGAGAGAGGAAGGAGGAAGGAGAATGATAGAGTAAGAGGGAGAGAGAGGGAAGGAAGGAGGAGGCTAGAGGGAGGGAGGGAAGGAGGGAGTAGGAGATACCTTTGGGAAAATAGAGAGATTGGAGAAGAGAGAAAGACTCTCTATATTATGACTCTGTGTACCCCACAGAATAGTACATTAGCAAACCTTTCACCAACTGGGGACATTATGTTGGTCCCCACGAGGTCAAATGCTATTTCTAGGTGGTTTATGGTTAGAATTAGTGTTAGGGTTAGGAGCTAGGTTTACTTTTAGGGTTAGGAGCTAGGACTAGGTTTAGGAGCTAAGGCTAGGGTTAGGAACTCGGGCTAGGTTTAGGAGCTAGGGCTAGGTTTAGGAGCTAGGACTAGGTTTAGGAGCTAGGACTAGGTTTAGGAGCTAGGGCTAGGTTTAGGAGCTAGGACTAGGTTTAGGAGCTAGGACTAGGTTTAGGAGCTAGGGCTAGGTTTAGGAGCTAGGACTAGGTTTAGGAGCTAGGACTAGGTTTAGGAGCTAGGACTAGGTTTAGGTAAGGGTTAAGGTAAGGGTTAAGGTTTGGGATTGGGTAAAAACACAGTGTTTATCCAGAGTCATGGTATTACCCCAGCCTGCTTGATGGTCATAACACTCACTTTTGCCCCCTTTTTTTGAAGGGATGTCCGACATCCTCAGGACATGGATAGACATTCAATTTTGAAGACACTCATGAGAGATCTGCCTGTCAAAAACAATTTAGCAACAACAAAAATGCATCTTCATCTCCTTCCTTCCTTCCTTCATTCCTCCCTCTTTTTCTCTTTCTCTCTCGCCCCCTTTCTCTGTTCTCTCTTCACCACTTTCACTCTTAATGTATCCTTCTCTATCTCTCTGGCTGATGAGAGGGTATGGAGGGAGAGGGAGAGGGAGAGAGAGAAACTGACTGACAGGGTTTTAACTATTTTTTTCTCTGCTAATGTATAATTCAGGTGTGGTATTTGAGTGCTTTGCCTCAGCCGTCCAATATCATAAACAGTGCTTGGTGGGATTGACAAGTATTTGATAATTATTTTATCATTTCGCCTGCATGCACTGCAGTCCCTCTCTTTATCTCATCCCCCCTCTCCCCCTCTCTCCTTCTCTCTCTTTTCAATCTTTATCTCACCTTCTCCCCCTCTCTCCTTCTCTCTCTTTTCAATCTTTCTCTCTCCATGTTCCTTTAGTCCAACATAACAGCTTTCTCCATGGGCATGTTCTCTTTTCAATCCCTCCTGACTACTACTGTGTTTGTTTCCTTCTATCCCCCTCCCCCTTCATCCATCCATCACTCCATCCCTCCATCCCTTCATCACTCCATCACCCCATCCCTGTATCCCATCCCTCCACTCCATCCCTCCATTCCTTCATCCCTCCATCCCTTCATCCATCCCTCTATCCCTTCATCCATCCCTGCATCCATTCATCCCTTCATCTTTTCATCCCTCCATTCCTTCATCCCTCCAGCCCCCTGTCCATTCATCCCTTCATTACTCCATCTCTCCATCCCTCCATCCCTCCATCTCTCCATCCCTCCATCCCTCCATCCCGCCATCTTCATCCCTTCATCCATCCCTCCATTCCTTCATCCATCCATCCCTTCATCCATCCCTCCACTCCATCCCTTCATCCATCCCTCCATTCCTTCATCCCTCCATTCCTTCATCCTTCCCTCTATCCCTTCATCCATCCCTGCATCCATTCATCCCTTCATCTTTTCATCCCTCCATTCCTTCATCCCTCCAGCCCCCTATCCATTCATCCCTTCATTACTCCATCTCTCCATCCCTCCATCCCTCCATTCCTTCATCTCTCCATCCCTCCATCCCTCCATCCCTCCATCCCTTCATCATTTCATCCCTCCATTCCTTCATCCATCCCTTCATCCCTCCATCACCCCATCCCTCCATCACTTCATCCCTCCATTCCTCCACCCCTCCATTCCTCCATCCCTCCACTCCATCCCTCTATCCCTGCATCCATTCATCCCTCCATTCCTCCATCCCTTCATCCATCCCTCCATTCCTTCATCCCTCCATTCCTTCATCCTTCCCTCTATCCCTTCATCCATCCCTGCATCCATTCATCCCTTCATCTTTTCATCCCTCCATTCCTTCATCCCTCCAGCCCCCTATCCATTCATCCCTTCATTACTCCATCTCTCCATCCCTCCATCCCTCCATTCCTTCATCTCTCCATCCCTCCATCCCTCCATCCCGCCATCTTCATCCCTCCATCCCTTCATCATTTCATCCCTCCATTCCTTCATCCATCCATTCATCCCTCCATCACCCCATCCCTCCATCCCTCCACCCCTCTATCCCTCCACTCCATCCCTCTATCCCTGCATCCATTCATCCCTCCATTCCTCCATCCCTTCATCCATCCCTCCATTCCTCCATCCCTCCATTCCTTCATCCCTCCATTCCTTCTCATCCTTCCCTTCATCCATCCCTTCATCCCTCCATCACTTTATCCCTCCATTCCGTCATCCCTCCATCCCTCCATCCATCCCTCCATCACTCCATTCCTCCACCCCTCCATTCCTCCATCCCTCCACTCCATCCCTCTATCCCTGCATCCATTCATCCCTCCATTCCTCCATCCCTTCATCCATCCCTCCATTCCTCCATCCCTTCATCCATCCCTCCATTCCTTCATCCCTCCATTCCTCCATCCCTTCATCCATCCCTCCATTCCTTCATCCCTCCATTCCTTCATCCATTCCTTCATCCCTCCATTCCTTCATCCCTCCATTCCTTCATCCATTCCTCCATCCCTCCATCACTTCATCCCTCCATTCCTCCATCCCTCCACTCCATCCCTCTATCCCTGCATCCATTCATCCCTCCATTCCTCCATCCCTTCATCCATCCCTCCATTCCTTCATCCATTCCTCCATCCCTCCATTCCTCCATCCCTCCACTCCATCCCTCTATCCCTGCATCCATTCATCCCTCCATTCCTCCATCCCTTCATTCATCCCTCCATTCCTCCATCCCTTCATCCATCCCTCCATTCCTTCATCCATTCCTCCATCCCTCCATCACTTCATCCCTCCATTCCTTCATCCTTCCCTTCATCCATCCCTTCATCCCTCCATCACCCCATCCCTCCATCCCTCCATCACTTCATCCCTCCATTCCGTCATCCCTCCATCCCTCCATCCATCCCTCCATCACTCCATTCCACCACCCCTCCATCCCTCCACTCCATCCCTCTATCCCTGCATCCATTCATCCCTCCATTCCTCCATCCATCCCTCCATCCATTCATCCCTCCATCCCTCCATGTCACTATTCTGATGTCACCCCCTCCTTCCTCGTGGTTTTTCATTCTGTTTATTTTAATCAGTTCTCCCATGTTTCATCTCTCTCTCTCTCTCTTTTGCCTCTCTCCGTTTTCCTTCCTCTTCTTTCCTTCCTCTCCGTTTTCCTTCCTCTACTTTCCTTCCTCTCCGTTTTCCTTCCTCTACTTTCCTTCCTCTCCGTTTTCCTTCCTCTACTTTCCTTCCTCTCCGTTTTCCTTCCTCTACCTTCCTTCCTCCGTTTTCCTTCCTCTACTTTCCTTCCTCTCCGTTTTCCTTCCTCTACTTTCCTTCCTCTCCGTTTTCCTTCCTCTACTTTCCTTCCTCTCCGTTTTCCTTCCTCTACTTTCCTTCCTCTCCGTTTTCTCTTCATGCCTGCGACCAGCCACCCTGTTTCTGAATATACACTACTGTTCAAAAGTTTGGGGTCACTTAGAAATGTCCTTGTTTCTGAAAGAAAAGCACATTTTATGTCCATTAAAATAACATCAAATTGATCAGAAATACAGTGTAGACATTTTTAATGTTGTAAATGACTATTGTAGCTGGAAACGGCAGATTTTTCAATGGAATATCTACAGAGGCCCATTATCAGCAACCATCACTCCTGTGTTCCAATGGCACGTTTTGTTAGCTAATCCAAGTTTATCATTTTAAAAGGCTAATTGATCATTGGAAAACCCTTTTGCAATTATGTTAGCACAGCTGAAAACTGTTGTTCTGATTAAAGAAGCATTAAAACGGTCCTTCTTTAGACTCATTGAGTATCTGGAGCATCAGCATTTGTGGGTTCGATTACAGGCTCAAAATGGCCAGAAACAATTAACTTTCTTCTGAAACTCGTCAGTCCATTTTTTTTCTGTGATATGAAGGCAAATTCCATGCAAGAAATTGCCAAGAAACTGAAGATCTCGTACAACGCTTTGTACTGCTCCCTTCACAGAACAGCGCAAACTGTCTCTAACCAGAATAGAAAGAGGAGTGGGAGGCCCCGGTGCACCACTGAGCAAGAGGACAAGTACATTAGTATCTAGTTTGGGAAACAGAAGCCTCACAAGTCCTCAACATGCAGTTTAATTAAATAGTACCCGCAAAACACCAGTCTCAACGTCAACAGTGAGGAGGCGACTCCGGGATACTGGCCTTCTGGGTACTGATACTGTTCCTCTGTCCAGTGTCTGGGTTCTTTTGACCATATTAATATTTTTCTTGGCCAGTCTGAGATATGGCTTTTTCTTTGCAACTCTAGGCCAGCATCCCGGAGTTGCCTCTTCACTGTTGACGTTGAGACGGGTGTTTTGCGGGTATTATTCAATCAGCCGTTTCCAGCTACAATAGTCATTTACAACATTAACAATGTCTACACAGTATTTCTAATCAATTTGATGTTATTTTGATGGACAAAAATATTTAATTTCTTTCAAAAACAAGGACATTTGTGAAAGAGTTCTTGGCCTCGATTGGACTCCTTGTGAAAATAAAGGTGAAATAAGTAAATGATAACCGTCGCCCTCGATGACACAACACCCCGCTGTTCTCTCTCGGTATCCCCATAGCGACCATAGAAAAAACAAACAGTGGAATGTTGATGGTTAATACATTCACTATGTTCTGTAGGTGAGGGCAGCACACTGCTATCGAGGCCACGTTGAATAGCATGACTATACGAACAGGGTTTGAAGTGAGCACAATAACCCTACATGTGACCTAGCCTAATGCATAGGCCTACTCCCATGGGAGCTGACAGCTTTTCAACATATTTTGAAGCTATACGTGGTAGATGTTCCTGTTATAAACAGTGGAGTAAAAGTATATTTTGGGTTATGATGGGGTACGATAGTCGCGCTATGCTCTTGAGACATTTCTAAGTTCTATGATTTAAATCTGCGATTGAATTGAACTCATTACTATCTGCTCCTCTTCTCCACCAAACCCCCTCTGTTCTCCTCCTCTTCTCCACCAAACCCCCTCTGTTCTCCTCCTCTTCTCCACCAAACCCCCTCTGTTCTTCAGTAGCTCTGAGCCTATTTCTTCAACGCTCCCATCTTTCCTCAGCTCTAGCTACTCTAGTTCCTCTGCTGCCGTCACAGCTCCAGGGGCAGAAGCATCACACTGGGAAGAGTGTTAGAGGAACTGTCCATAGTTCTGGAACTAAATGGTCTTTGGCGCCCGGGGAACAGTGGGTTAACTCCCTTGCTCAGAGGCAGAACGACAGATTTTTAACTTGTCAGCTCGGGGATTCAATCCAGCAACCTTTCGGTTACAATGCTCTAACCATTAGGCTACCACTAGGCACTGTCCCTAGTTCTGGACAGAAATGGCACTTTCCATTGTGCAGAAATCTATAGGAGCTGTCCCTAGTTCTGGACTGAAATGCCACTGTCCATTGTGCAGAAATCTATAGGAGCTGTCCCTAGTTCTGGACTGAAATGGCACTGTCCATTGTGCAGAAATCTATAGGAGCTGTCCCTAGTTCTGGACTGAAATGGCACTGTCCATTGTGCAGAAATCTATAGGAGCTGTCCCTAGTTCTGGACTGAAATGGCACTGTCCATTGTGCAGAAATCTATAGGAGCTGTCCCTAGTTCTGGACTGAAATGGCACTGTCCATTGTGCAGAAATCTATAGGAGCTGTCCATAGTTCTGGACTGAAAAGGCCCTGTCCATTGTGCAGAAATCTATAGGAGCTGTCCCTAGTTCTGGACTGAAATGGCACTGTCCATTGTGCAGAAATCTATAGGAGCTGTCCCTAGTTCTGGACTGAAATGGCACTGTCCATTGTGCAGAAATCTATAGGAGCTGTCCCTAGTTCTGGACTGAAATGGCACTGTCCATTGTGCAGAAATCTATAGGAGCTGTCCCTAGTTCTGGACTGAAATGGCACTATCCATTGTGCATAAATCTAGAGGAGCTGTCCATAGTTCTGGACTGAAATGGCACTGTCCATTGTGCATAAATCTAGAGGAGCTGTCCATAGTTCTGGACTGAAATGGCCCTGTCCATGGTGATGAAATCTAGAGGAGCTGTCCATAGTTCTGGACTGAAATGGCACTGTCCAATGTGGTGAAATCTAGAGGAGCTGTCCATGATGCTGAAACTATTTCGAACACAATGGTGAATATTGTCAGATCACTCCCTGCTCCTGCTGAGGTGTGCTGTTGTCTGTAGTGATTCTGTAACTATGCTGATGATGTAACAGTGTATCAAAGACCTGCTGGAGGAAGCAGATGCATAAACATCCTTAATAAACAACAACAATGCTCTCATTAGTAAGAGAGGAGACGAGCAAGAGATATCATTATCCATACCTCATGCTGTCTTCTGCACCTCTTCTGTCCCTCCCTCCCTCCCTCCCTCCCTCCCTCCCTCCCTCCCTCCCTCCCTCCCTCCCTCCCTCCCTCCCTCCCTCCCTCCCTCCCTCCCTCCCTCCCTCCTCCCTCCCTCCCTCCCTCCCCTGAATCCTCCCCCTCCCATCTCCCTCTCCTCCCTCTTACCCATCTCTCCCTCCCTTCTTTCTGTACCCGTTCTTCTCTCCCCTATCCTCTCACCTCTCTATCTGAACAGCCACATCCCTATCCTCTCATCTCTCTATCTGAACAGCCACACCCCTATCCTCTCACCTCACCTATCTGGACAGCCACGCCCCTATCCTCTCACCTCACCTATCTGGACAGCCACGCCCCTATCGTCTCAACTCTCTATCTGAACAGCCACGCCCCTATCCTCTCACCTCACCTATCTGGACAGCCACGCCCCTATCCTCTCACCTCTCTATCTGAACAGCCACATCCCTATCCTCTCATCTCTCTATCTGAACAGCCACACCCCTATCCTCTCACCTCACCTATCTGGACAGCCACGCCCCTATCCTCTCACCTCACCTATCTGGACAGCCACGCCCCTATCGTCTCAACTCTCTATCTGAACAGCCACGCCCCTATCCTCTCACCTCACCTATCTGGACAGCCACGCCCCTATCCTCTCACCTCTCTATCTGAACAGCCACATCCCTATCCTCTCATCCCTATCTGAACAGCCACGCCCCTATCCTCTCACCTCACCTATCTGGACAGCCACGCCCCCTATCCTCTCACCTCACCTATCTGGACAGCCACGCCCCTATCGTCTCCCTATCTGAACAGCTACGTCCCTTTCCTCTCACCTCACCTATCTGAACAGCCACGCCCCTATCCTCTCACCTCACCTATCTGAACAGCCACGCCCCTATCCTCTCACCTCACCTATCTGAACAGCCACGCCCCTATCCTCTCACCTCTCTATCTGAACAGCCACGCCCCTATCCTCTCACCTCACCTATCTGAACAGCCACGCCCCTATCCTCTCACCTCACCTATCTGAACAGCCACGCCCCTATCCTCTCACTCACCTATCTGAACAGCCACGCCCCTATCCTCTCACCTCACCTATCTGGACAGCCACGCCCCTATCGTCTCAACTCTCTATCTGAACAGCCACGTGCCTATCCTCTCACCTCACCTATCTGAACAGCCACGCCCCTATCCTCTCACCTCACCTATCTGGACAGCCACGCCCCTATCCTCTCACCTCGCTATCTGAACAGCCACGCCCCTATCCTCTCACCTCACCTGTCTGAACAGCCACGTCCCTATCCTCTCACCTCACCGATCTGGACAGCCACGCCCCTATCCTCTCACCTCACCTATCTGAACAGCCATGCCCCTATCCTCTCACCGCACCTATCTGGACAGCCATGCCCCTATCCTCTCACCTCTCTATCTGGACAGCCACGCCCCTATCCTCTCACCTCTCTATCTGAACAGCCACGCCCCTATCCTCTCACCTCTCTATCTGGACAGCCACGCCCCTATCCTCTCACCTCACCTATCTGAACAGCCACGCCCCTATCCTCTCACCGCACCTATCTGGACAGCCCCGCCCCTATCCTCTCACCTCTCTATCTGGACAGCCACGCCCCTATCCTCTCAACTCTCTATCTGAACAGCCACGTGCCTATCCTCTCACCTCTCTATCTGGACAGCCACGCCCCTATCCTCTCACCTCTCTATCTGGACAGCCCCGCCCCTATCCTCTCACCTCTCTATCTGAACAGCCACGTCCCTATCCTCTCACTCTCACCTATCTGGACAGCCACGCCCCTATCCTCTCAACTCTCTATCTGAACAGCCACGTGCCTATCCTCTCACCTCTCTATCTGGACAGCCACGCCCCTCTCTATCTGAACAGCCACGCCCCTATCCTTTCACCTCACCTATCTGGACAGCTACGCCCCTATCCTCTCACCTCACCTATCTGAACAGCCATGCCCCTATCCTTTCACCTCTCTATCTGGACAGCTACGCCCTATCCTCTCACCTCTCTATCTGAACAGCCACGCCCCTATCCTCTCACCTCTCTATCTGACAGCCACGCCCCTATCCTCTCACCTCTCTATCTGAACAGCCACGCCCCTATCCTCTCACCTCACCTATCTGAACAGCCACGCCCCTATCCTCTCACCTCACCTATCTGGACAGCTACGCCCCTATCCTCTCACCTCACCTATCTGAACAGCCATGCCCCTATCCTCTCACCGCACCTATCTGGACAGCCATGCCCCTATCCTCTCACCTCTCTATCTGGACAGCCACGCCCCTATCCTCTCACCTCTCTATCTGGACAGCTACGCCCCTATCCTCTCACTCTCACTCTATCTGAACAGCCACGCCCCTATCCTCTCACCTCTCTATCTGGACAGCCACGCCCCTATCCTCTCACCTCACCTATCTGAACAGCCACGCCCCTATCCTTTCACCTCTCTATCTGGACAGCTACGCCCCTATCCTCTCACCTCTCTATCTGAACAGCCACGCCCCTATCCTCTCACCTCTCTATCTGGACACAGCCTATCCTCTCACCTCTCTATCTGGACAGCTACGCCCCTATCCTCTCACCTCTCTATCTGAACAGCCACGCCCCTATCCTCTCACCTCTCTATCTGAACAGCCACGCCCCTATCCTCTCACTTCTCCACCTCTCTCTTCCCTCTATCCTTTATGTTCTTCCACTTCTCACTATCTTGTCTCCTCCATATCACACTTCCACTTTGGATTTATACCTCCACTACATCCCCCTCTGTCCCCCTCCCTCTCCCTCGCTACCTCTCCACGGCTTCCTGGCATTCTGAGATGTAGAAATGATAACGGGAGACATGGTGTTTTTACTGTCTCTTAAAAGAGTGTGTGTGTGTGTGTGTGTGTGTGTGTGTGTGTGTGTGTGTGTGTGTGCTAAAGAACACCAGGAGGACAAGAACAGACGCCTGCTTCCTTCACAAAACGATACATTACACTTGTAGGCATGGCTGAGTTTACCCTTTGCCCTCAGAACAGCCTCAATTCATCCGGGTCAATAGTAGAGCCCTTATTGCCCTGGTCAATAGTAGAGCCCTTTGGGCCCTGGTCAATAGTAGAGCTCTTTGGGCCCTGGTCAATAGGAGAGCCCTTTGGGCCCTGGTCAATAGTAGAGCCCTTTGGGCCCTGGTCAATAGGAGAGCCCTTTGGGCCCTGGTCAATAGTAGAGCCCTTTGGGCCCTGGTCAATAGGAGAGCCCTTTGGGCCCTGGTCAATAGTAGAGCCCTTTGGGCCCTGGTCAATAGTAGAGCCCTTTGGGCCCTGGTCAATAGGAGAGCCCTTTGGGCCCTGGTCAACAGTAGAGCCCTTTGGGCCCTGGTGAAGTGCACTATATAAGGAATAGGATGCTATTTGGAATGCAGTCTTGCTCTCCATGTCTGAGAGAGAGAGAGAGAGAGAGAGAGAGAGAGAGAGAGAGAGAGAGAGAGAGAGAGAGAGAGAGAGAGAGAGAGAGAGAGAGAGAGAGAGAGAGAGAGAGAGAGAGAGAGAGAGAGAGAGAGAGAGAGAGAGAGAGAGAGAGAGAGAGAGAGAGAGAGAGGACATTTTTGTTATTACATTACATCATCATCATGTTCTGTGTTCTGGAAGTAATATTAATTGTACCAAAAGCTCCATGTACTTGACTTGATAATGATGTTAGACGAGCGATGACTATGCATTAAAATATAGAATATAATAAAAAGAGTCACAGTATACTACAGGCCATCGTTCTGATTATGATATTGCGGAAGCAGAGATTGAATTAGCATATTATTTTAGAAATTACATAATTGCAGTGCATCTCCCTCTCTCTCACACTCACTGCAGGATTCAGTCATTACCCATAATCCTCTAGCACTGGAGAGCATATCGAAATACATTGAGCTGCTCAGTTTGGACACATGCACACACACACGCTCACATGCTCGCTCGCATACACACAAACATACACACATGCTCGCTCGCTCACACATAAACCTGCATACATACACACACACACACACTAGCCGTCAGCTCTGAGGCGCTGTCTGACATTATTTCCCAGGATCAGCTGGGGCTGCAGTTTCCTAAAGTAGCCGAGGAGCTTTAGAATATTATGCACAAGTAGAGTTCTGAGTGTTCCAGACTTAGAGCTTTGAATATACACAAGATATAATATCCCTTTTTATAAGACTCCAGATTCCAGACTCCAGACTCCAGATTCCAGACGTAGTCCAACTAAGCTCCTATTTCTTTAATAGGACTGGGAAGCGAGCCCTGCACTTGAGGTACACACAGGCGCACGTACACGCACACACACACGCACACACACACACACACACACACACGCACGCACTAATTAGCGTGGAGGTATCCCTTGTGTTGGTAGCAGTGGGCTGTAGCTAATAGGGAGTTGTTGGGACAACATCTGAGTGCTTTGCATCACACCAACACCAACTAACTGTCTCCTACTCTTTCTGGATTCTCCTCTCTTTCTGTCTGTGTTCTCTCTCTTTCTGTCTGTGTTCTCTCTCTTTCTGTCTGTGTTCTCTCTTTCTGTCTGTGTTCTCTCTTTCTGTCTGTGTTCTCTCTCTTTCTGTCTGTGTTCTCTCTCTTTCTGTCTGTGTTCTCTCTCTTTCTGTCTGTGTTCTCTCTCTTTCTGTCTGTGTTCTCTCTCTTTCTGTCTGTGTTCTCTCTCTTTCTGTCTGTGTTCTCTCTCTTTCTGTCTGTGTTCTCTCTCTTTCTGTCTGTGTTCTCTCTCTGTCTGTCTGTGTTCTCTCTTCTGTCTCTCTTTCTGTCTGTGTTTCTCTCTTTCTGTCTGTGTTTCAAGTTCTTTCTGTCTGTGTTCAAACTCTCTTTCTGAAACTGTGTTCTCTCTGTCTGTCTGTGTTCTCTCTCTTTCTGTCTGTGTTTCTTTCTAACTGGTTCTCGTTTCTAACACCAGGCTCTCAGGTTCTGTCTGTTTCTCTCTCTTTCTGTCTGTGTTCTCTCTCTTTCTGTCTGTGTTCTCTTTCTGTCTGTGTTCTCTCTCTTTCTGTCTGTGTTCTCTCTCTGTCTGTGTTCTCTCTCTTTCTGTCTGTGTTCTCTCTCTCTCTGTCTGTGTTCTCTCTGTCTGTGTTCTCTCTCTGTCTGTGTTCTCTCTCTCTCTCTCTCTCTCTCTCTATTTGTTTATTCCCAATGAGCTATTGGAGCGTGGGGTATTGCATTTTGGGAAGTTTGCAAGTTCAATTAAGGTTGTCCCGTTGGGTTACAAACACCCGGCTCTGAAACAGGTTATGTCGTTTCTAACACCCGGCTCTGAAACAGGTTATGCCGTTTCTAACACCAGGCTCTGAAACAGGTTATGCCGTTTCTAACACCAGGCTCTGAAACAGGTTATGTCGTTTCTAACACCAGGCTCTGAAACAGGTTATGTCGTTTCTAACACCAGGCTCTGAAACAGGTTATGTCGTTTCTAACACCAGGCTCTGAAACAGGTTATGTCGTTTCTAACACCCGGCTCTGAAACAGGTTATGTCGTTTCTAACACCCGGCTCTGAAACAGGTTATGTCGTTTCAAACACCCGGCTCTGAAACAGGTTATGTCGTTATGGCAACAGGTGTTTGTTTTTGGACTCACCGGAGCAGCCTTTGGGGTTATTGTTTTAAAGTATGACAGCAGACTGTGTATGGCTTATTCTAGTACGGGTAGTTAACGGTGTGAGTTTGGGGATGTTGGCCATAAGTGACATGCTTGCCCGAAAAGGGAGAAGGCTGAGGGAGGTAATATTAATTACAGAGAAAGGATTTTATAGAATAGCATGTCATATCACTTAATACGTTAGTCAGGCATAGCCAAAGACACGACACTGTTGACAAAACACTGGTATTTGGGCCTTCCCAACCTCCCACCATTGTCTCAAGGACTTAAAATTCCATTTAGAAACCCTCCATTTTATCCAAAACAACAAAAACATTTCACAAAACATGACATCATGTAACAACTTAACATTCAAATACCAGTAAGGTGATGACCTTCGTGGACAGGACCAGTGAATATCAACAGTAACCATATGGTGATCAGAGAAACCCACAGGAGTAATATCACACCTTCCAACCCTACTACAGTAGTGATCAGATACATACAACCTGTCTAACCTTCCAACCCTACTACAGTAGTGATCAGATACATACAACCTGTCTAACCTTCCAACCCTACTACAGTAGTGATCAGATACATACAACCTGTCTAACCTTCCAGCCCTACTACAGTAGTGATCAGATACATACAACCTGTCTAACCTTCCAACCCTACTACAGTAGTGATCAGATACATACAACCTGTCTAACCTTCCAACCCTACTACAGTAGTGATCAGATACATACAACCTGTCTAACCTTCCAACCCTACTACAGTAGTGATCAGATACATACAACCTGTCTAACCTTCTCAACCCTACTACAGTAGTGATCAGATACATACAACCTGTCTAACCTTGATCTACAACCTGTCTAACACCCGACCTTCATTACCTGTTTTTAGCCATAGTGTGTACTGCCTAACTTTTGCATTACAACCTTAACCTGCTGCACCACACCTTCACCTTTTTAGCCAGTACTGCCTAACTTTTGCTCAAACTCCGCTAATAAACCAGACAGGCAAGTAGCTGACCGCACGTGAGGTTCTTCAGCAGTGCGGTCAACAGTAAAATCCACTGTACAGTTCCAGTCCCTCCCTAAAACCATACACCCCTCTATTTGATCAAATACAGCAATACGCTCTGTACCCTCATTAGGAGCATAAACATACAAAATAAACAAGTAAACATAACATCCGCCTTGACCAATAAAACCCGACCCTTGACAATCTCTGTTGTAGATGCCACAGTCACCCCTAAGCCTGAGGAAAACAATATTGCCACCCCAGCACTGAAATTAGTACCATGACTGAGTTCATGCTGCCCCTCCCACCACATACCCCAGTCAACCTCATTAGCCTCATCACTATGTATCTCCTGTAGGAAAACTACATGAAGCCTTTTCTGTTTTATTACTTCTAATACCTAAGCCCTCTTATTCCTGTCCTTCCTCCATTCATATTAAGAGAACCTACCCTTAGTACCTCCATGTAGAAAAGAGAAAAGAAAAGCAGAAGAAACCACAGAGAAACCAGACAAAGAGACGAAAACACCCTATGAGGCATGATCATCATCATTGTTTTAATTTTCTCTGATCCTGACTACGTTTCCCACTACCCTTTGCTGCCGTGACAGCAGTAACACATTTCCTCAAATGGAAACGCTTCTTCACACTCAGCTGGTCTAACCCCACCGTCTCCTGTAACATCACAGCTGGTCTAACCCCACCGTCTCCTGTAACATCTCAGCTGGTCTAACCCCACTGTCTCCTGTAACATCACAGCTGGTCTAACTCCACTGTCTCCTGTAACATCACAGCTGGTCTAACCCCACTGTCTCCTGTAACATCACAGCTGGTCTAACCCCACTGTCTCCTGTAACATCACAGCTGGTCTAACTCCACTGTCTCCTGTAACATCACAGCTGGTCTAACTCCACTGTCTCCTGTAACATCACAGCTGGTCTAACTCCACTGTCTCCTGTAACATCACAGCTGGTCTAACCCCACCGTCTCCTGTAACATCACAGCTGGTCTAACCCCACTGTCTCCTGTAACATCACAGCTGGTCTAACCCCACTGTCTCCTGTAACATCACAGCTGGTCTAACCCCACCGTCTCCTGTAACATCTCAGCTGGTCTAACCCCACCGTCTCCTGTAACATCACAGCTGGTCTAACCCCACTGTCTCCTGTAACATCACAGCTGGTCTAACCCCACTGTCTCCTGTAACATCACAGCTGGTCTAACCCCACCGTCTCCTGTAACATCACAGCTGGTCTAACCCCACTGTCTCCTGTAACATCTCAGCTGGTCTAACCCCACTGTCTCCTGTAACATCACAGCTGGTCTAACCCCACCGTCTCCTGTAACATCTCAGCTGGTCTAACCCCACTGTCTCCTGTAACATCACAGCTGGTCTAACCCCACTGTCTCCTGTAACATCACAGCTGGTCTAACCCCACTGTCTCCTGTAACATCACAGCTGGTCTAACCCCACCGTCTCCTGTAACATCACAGCTGGTCTAACCCCACTGTCTCCTGTAACATCACAGCTGGTCTAACCCACTGTCTCCTGTAACATCACAGCTGGTCTAACCCACCGTCTCCTGTAACATCACAGCTGGTCTAACCCCACTGTCTCCTGTAACATCAACAGCTGGTCTAACTCCCACTGTCAACATCTGAAACATCACAGCTGGTCTAACTCCACTGTCTCCTGTAACATCTCAGCTGGTCTAAAACATTTAGTCGTCACCAGCTGCTATCATATCCATGCGTCTCCTGTAACATCTCAGCTGGTCTAACTCCACTGTCTCCTGTAACATCACAGCTGTCTATCCCCCTGTCTCCTAACATCTCAGGCCACAGACCACTGACTCCCTCAGCCACATCTCCTGAACATCCCAGCTGGTCTAACCCCACTGTCTCCTGTAACATCCACACCTGAAGACTAGCCCCACCTGTCCCCTGTAACATCACAGCTGGTCTAGCCCCACTGTCTCCTGTAACATCACAGCTGGTCTAACCCCACTGTCACCTGGAGACATCACAGCTGGTCTAACCCCCACCATCTCCTGTAACCTCCAGCTGGTCTAACCCCACCGTCTCCTGTAACATCTCAGCTGGTCTAACCCCACTACCTGTAACATCACAGCTGGTCTAACCCCACTGTCTCCTGTAACACAACAGCTGGTCTAACCCCACTGTCTCCTGGAACATCACAGCTGAGTAGCCCCACCTGAACCCCACCGTCTCCTGTAACACAACAGCTGGTCTAACCCCACCGTCTCCTGAACATCACAGCTGGTCTAACCCCACTGTCTCCTGGAACATCACAGCTGGTCTAACCCCACCGTCTCCTGTAACACAACAGCTGGTCTAACCCCACTGTCTCCTGGAACATCACAGCTGGTCTAACCCCACCGTCTCCTGTAACACAACAGCTGACCTCAAGAACTTATCAACATCAAAGAAATCTGCCAATTTGACAGATTTCACAAAAGTCTGATCCAGGAACCCATTTACATCCTCTAAATTGTACATTTAGTCGTCACCAGCTGCTATCATATCAACAGAGATGTCCATATCCTTCTCCTGATCCTCCTCATCTGAGGCCACAGACCACTGACTCCCCTCAGCCACATCTCTCTGAACACTCCCCTCTTCCCTGGAACAGTTCAGTGGGCCCAGGCATTGTTTGGACCAGGTGCTCTCTACATCAGTGGGCCCAGGCATTACGAGGACTGCCCTCTGAAAACATCAGTGGGCCCAGGCATTACATGGAGGACCACTCTCTCCATTTGGGGAGAGGTGACATGCATCTGGCACCTGGATCCTCTCAGTGGGCCCAGGCATTACGAGGACCACCTCTCTCTACATCAGTGGGCCCAGGCATTACGAGGACCACCTCTCTCTACATCAGTGGGCCCAGGCATTACGAGGACCACCTCTCTCTACATCAGTGGGCCCAGGCATTACGAGGACCACCTCTCTCTACATCAGTGGGCCCAGTATTTCATCGGCAGTATGTGACTGACACTTCCAATTCTGATCGGTGAGCGGAGGGTCTGGATTATGCGCTGAATGTTAGTGCTGCGATGGGGGCATTAGAGGAGGGTGTGGGGATGCTGCTTTCCCTCCATACCCCGGAGCTGGGAAAGAAGGCCATGTACAAAATCTGTGTAAAAGTGTCCCGTGCCTCTTCCCTGGAAGGAGTTAAATGGTGGGCGGGTGTGTTTGGTTCAGGTGCCTCCCCAAAAGACTGTTGGAGGTCTTTATACAAACTGCCCATTGAAAAGAGGACAGCTGACCTCCAATTGAGGATAATACATGGAGCCATAGACACCAATATGCATCTGGTACACCTGGATCCTACTGTTGGGGAGAGGTGTCCAATATGCATCTGGTACACCTGGATCCTCCTGTTGGGGAGGGGTGTCCAACATGCATCTGGTACACCTGGATCCGCCTGTTGGGGAGGGGTGTCTAACATGCATCTGGTACACCTGGATCCTCCTGTTGGGGAGGGGTGTCCAACATGCATCTGGTACACCTGGATCCTCCTGTTGGGGAGGGGTGTCCAACATGCATCTGGTACACCTGGATCCTCCTGTTGGGGAGGGGTGTCCAACATGCATCTGGTACACCTGGATCCTCCTGTTGGGGAGGGGTGTCCAACATGCATCTGGTACACCTGGATCCTCCTGTTGGGGAGGGGTGTCCAATATGCATCTGGTACACCTGGATCCTCCTGTTGGGGAGGGGTGTCCAATATGCATCTGGTACACCTGGATCCTCCTGTTGGGGAGGGGTTTCCAACATGCATCTGGTACACCTGGATCCTACTGTTGGGGAGGGGTGTCTAACATGCATCTGGTACACCTGGATTCTACTGTTGGGGAGGGGTGTCCAACATGCATCTAGTACACCTGGATCCTCCTGTTGGGGAGGGGTGTCCAACATGCATCTGGTACACCTGGATCCTACTGTTGGGGAGGGGTGTCCAACATGCATCTAGTACACCTGGATCCTCCTGTTGGGGAGGGGTGTCCAACATGCATCTGGTACACCTGGATCCTCCTGTTGGGGAGGGGTGTCCAACATGCATCTGGTACACCTGGATCCTCCTGTTGGGGAGGGGTGTCCATTCTATGCTGAGTCTGAAACGTTGGCACATCTGTTCTTACAGTGTCCCAGGTTGGTCGGGATGATTGACCTGATTGCTAGCTGGTTCTCAGTTCTGGGAGAGGTTTTCTCTTCCCAACAGTTTATATTTGGGCTAAAGTACAGGTTTAGTCGAAGGGATGTCGTTTTCTTGCTGAACTTTGTGTCAGGGGCAGTTAAATTAGCAATGTGGAAGACACGAAAGAACAGTATTCGGGGAAAGGGGTCTATGGATGTGGTGGGACTGCTGGAGGGGATGTTGGCAGCGAGCCTGAGGGTTGAGTTTTCCTGTTAAAAAATGGTTAACAACATTGATCTGCTTATGGGGTATTCAGAGGCTGTTGTGTTTAGTTACTGTGGAGGAAGATTTGGTGTTGTGTTTTTAATTGATGTGTTACCATCGTCTTGTTTAAGTGTTTATTGTGTTATTTTATTTAAAATGCTCTCTTTGTTCTCTCCCTCTCTCTCTCTCTCTCTGTCTCTCTCTCTCTCTGTCTCTCTCTATGTCTCTCTCTGTCTCTCTCTCTCTCTCTTTTCTTTCTCTCTGCTCACCTTTTCTCTCTCTGCTCTCTGTTGCCTCCCTCTCTGCCTCCCTCTCTGCCTCCCTCTCTGCCTCCCTCTCTGCCTCCCTCTCTCTCTCCATCGGTCTGCTTTGATCATCGTAGTGGAATAAATCGGGGTGATCTGTGCTGAAACAATGTTTAATAGCTCAGAAACGCCTGGGCCAGTGCCACATATAAACATGCCTCACATAAACGCTGCATGACTGCATTAGATAACGTGTGTGTTGGAGACAAAGAGGAAGAATGGTTGAACACATTAACAACACCACAATATCATACCCTCTTGTTGTCTCTCTCTCCTCTCTAACACAAATCCACCTGGACACAAGATTGTTACACAGAATGAGAAGTTCAAAGAGAATCAACAACCTCCATCTCTCCTTCCCTCCTATCCCTCCAACCCCCCAACTCGCCATCCCTCCAACTCTCCAACCCTCCAACCCTCAAACTCTCCAATCTGAGATGTCATTAGGTGCCCAGTCAATCAGCAGTCTTTTAAATCCCTCTGCACCTGTGTTCTCTGTTTTAGTTGGCTAGTGTTGTCCACTATGTTCTGGGCAGAGACACACACACCTCCCTCTAGTCTCTGGGCAGTGGCAAAGCTCTGCACCTGTGTGCTGTGTTTGTGCTTTACCCCAAAGTGTTCCATGATGCGCCATTGGCTGTCGGGGGCATTAGCTGATCTGTGTGTATGTGTGTGTGTGTGTGTGTGTTAGCTGATCTGTGTCACAAGGATCGCTCCTCACCATCTGCTGTTTGTGCTGGGAGTTGTCCCTATGAGCTGTTCTGGGGTCAGTCTGCTTTGATGTGAACTAATGGGTTGGGGTGTAGTTACTGTTGGCTAAACTAATCCTAGATCTGTTGTAAGGTGACTACCTCTGCCTGGAGCTTGTTGTAAGGATGACTGCATTGGGCCATTGGCCAACAATGACTTAACCCTGGGTGAGTCAGAGTGGTGTGTGTGTCTCTGTGAGTGTATGTGTCCTCTACTGATTGGCAAGCTGTAAGGTGTTTTGGATATCAGAGGACTCATGTTCACAGCCACTTAATGTATCTCTCTCTCTCTCTCTCTCTCTCTCTCTCTTTTTATCTCTCACTCTCTCTTTGTCTCTCTTTGTCTCTCTTTGTCTCTCTTTGTCTCTCTCTCTCTCTCTCTCTCTCTCTTTATCACACAGACAGACAGACATACAGACAGATAGACACACCTATACTCTCACATGTTCATTAAAGACA
>NW_024608979.1:0-17500 GCF_018296145.1 Oncorhynchus tshawytscha
CATATACCAGTACTGAGTCAATGTGGAGGTTATATACAGGGGGGCACCGGCACGGGTCAGGTGTGCAGGGGGTACAGGCTAGTTGAGGTGATATACAGCCATATACCAGTACTGACTCAATGTGGAGGTTATATACAGGGGCACCGGTACCGGGTCAGTGTGGAGGGGTACAGGCTAGTTGAGGTAATATATAGCCCATAACATGGAGGTTTCTAGAGAATGTAGCCTATACACAGCCCAGACCAGGGCCCACACCAGGGTTTCTCTAGAGAATATAGCCTATATACAGCCCACACCAGGTTTCTCTTAGAGAATGTAGCCTATATACAGCCCACACCAGGGTTTCTCTAGAGAATGTAGCCTATATACAGCCCACACCAGGGTTTCTCTAGAGAATGTAGCCTATATACAGCCCACACCATGGTTCCCCAACATGTCCCTGCCCCCAGAATTGCATTGGGGGCATTCTTTATATGTAAAGCCTAACCAATGGATTTAAAATGGAAATGGGGTATCAGCCTAATCAGTGACAACAACAGAACCAGTTATTTGGGGAAATTACATAAATATTACTGTCTTAGAATTTATACAGCATCATGCCAACATTGTTTAGCATTATATTGTCCAATTGGGGCATGTTTTCACTATATTTATAGGGTTGCATCAGTTACAATGGGGAATTTTATTTTGAAGGCGAACTGCCGATTCCACTATTGCTGCTCACGCCACACTGGTCCACTGATCCACATTGGAATGAAACCTGCGAGTCTCCGCTGTCCGCTCAGGCGGGGAGAGGGAGAGAGGACGAACAACTATGAATGGTAGACCTACAATCTGCAGTATTTACAACTGTTGAATGGCAACTGATTTTAGAATAGAAAACCCTCATGAGTGCAGTTACCGACACCTGTCATAACAGAGCTGCTATCTCTCACCCATTGGTGGTTAGACATGCCCGACACCTGTCATAACAGAGCTGCTATCTCTCACCCATTGGTGGTGAGACACGCATTTGACCCTCTAATCATGGCACAAGTCTTACATCTCACACATTCTCACGCAAAATACTTTCTAAGTCTCCAAATTAATAACCGTAGTAGCCTGATAGTGTTGGGCAGGCTAACTGCAATAGAGGAAGGACTGTATTTAGCTAAAATGGATCATTCAGACTTTATAAACTAGAACGTGTTATAATAGTGCAGGAAGTGTAAGAACAGACTGGATGTTAAACTGCGGAAGCTTCTAAGTTATAGCATCAGACTCAGACTGCAACAGACCACTGACTGCTCAAGTTCATTCAGCAAGCAGCCTGGTAACTCCAGAGACAAGTTCCACATCATAGTTTACACGTCATTAAGATTCTATCTCCTATAGCTTTTAAAAGACCGCGACAGGCTTCATTCATAATGCATGAATGAAATGATTAGTCATTGCCCTGGACTAAACTAACTGGGGCATGTTCTCTAATGTTGACTAAACCGTCAGAAACAGGAGGGACTAACCTGAACTTGTCAAGTGAGAAACGCTTATTCTAGTTGCAAAACATTTTGCACTATTGAATACACACTAAGAAAGTATGAAACGGCATTCCTGCTGGTGACAACTACAAAAACACTATTTTCAGGAGCCAAACGCTGTCGAATGTTGCTGATAAGAAATGTCATGAATAGATGTGATTCCTTATTCTAAATGTCAGAGGCATGTTTGTCCGACATAGGGTATTTTATATCTGTTCAAAAACGTTGCGTCTTGCTGAACCGCCCCCAATGAAGTTTTTATACACGGAAGTATAAGTGAAAGTAAAATAGGTATAGGGATACACACGGTCACTGTAGCAGCAGACAACTAGTAGATGTAATTGTCTATAGGAAATGCCAACACATTTACAGTCTAGTTTGATGTGTTTCCTAATATCCTTTCAGGTGGTATTACTATCATCCAGTGATCCACATAACATGAGGATGAACCCTGCTATTCTCCACTCAGGTGGAGAGAGAAAGATGATTAAACGATAAGGTAGGCAACAATCTGCAATATAACTGTTCAATGGCTACGATTCTTGAAGAATATAACTTATAAATACCTCATCTGTGCGCAGTATAGCCCTATATAGTACGCAGCGCGTTTCCGGAAACCCTGTTACTGAAGGTATATGTGTCTATAATCCGTTGTCCTTCCCATCGGATATCTTTATAGAAACCGTCTGAACCGAACTTTTCTCCAAACCGGCACCTATATTATTAGGCTACGAGGAAGCGCCTCTTGAGCGCTAGACAGAAAAGTTCGGTTCAGACGGTTTCTATAGGTCTACAGATAACCACACATGATAGAATTCGGACAGACGGACAATATCGATATTCAGTAACAGGATTTTAGGTTACAAGTAGCCTACGTGCCTACACAATTCTGCCAGTTATTTTCTAGGCTTCACATTGTAGCCACCAAGGACGCCAATGTGCGCATGCGCAGCGTCCAATTATTTTTATTTATTTCACCTTTATTTAACCAGGTAGGCCAGTTGAGAACAAGTTCTCATTTACAACTGCGACCTGGCCAAGATAAAGCATAGCAGTGTGAGCAGACAACACAGAGTACACATGGAATAAACAATTAACAAGTCAATAACACAGTAGATAACAAAGGGGGGAGTCTATATACAATGTGTGCAAAAGGCATGAGGAGGTAGACGAATAATTACAATTTTGCAGATTAACACTGGAGTGATAAATGATCAGATGGTCATGTACAGGTAGAGATATTGGTGTGCAAAAGAGCAAGTAAATAAATAAAAACAGTATGGGGATGAGGTAGGTGAAAATGGGTGGGCTATTTACCAATAGACTATGTACAGCAGCAGCGATCGGTTAGCTGCTCAGATAGCTGATGTTTGAAGTTGGTGAGGGAGATAAAAGTCTCCAACTTCAGCGATTTTTGCAATTAGTTCCAGTCACAGGCAGCAGAGTACTGGAACGAAAGGCGGCCAAATGAGGTGTTGGCTTTAGGGATGATCAGTGAGATACACCTGCTGGAGCGCGTGCTACGGATGGGTGTTGCCATCGTGACCAGTGAGCTGAGATAAGGCGGAGCTTTACCTAGCATGGACTTGTAGATGACCTGAGCCAGTGGGTCTGGCGACGAATATGTAACGAGGGCCAGCCGACCAGAGCATACAGGTCGCAGTGGTGGGTGGTATAAGGTGCTTTAGTGACAAAACGGATGGCACTGTGATAGACTGCATCCAGTTTGCTGAGTAGAGTGTTGGAAGCCATTTTGTAGATGACATCGCTGAAGTCGAGGATCGGAAGGATAGTCAGTTTTACTAGGGTAAGCTTGGCGGCGTGAGTGAAGGAGGCTTTGTTGCGGAATAGAAAGCCGACTCTTGATTTGATTTTCGATTGGAGATGTTTGATATGAGTCTGGAAGGAGAGTTTGCAGTCTAGCCAGACACCTAGGTACTTATAGATGTCCACATATTCAAGGTCGGAACCATCCAGGGTGGTGATGCTAGTCGGGCATGCGGGTGCAGGCAGCGATCGGTTGAAAAGCATGCATTTGGTTTTACTAGCGTTTAAGAGCAGTTGGAGGCCACGGAAGGAGTGTTGTATGGCATTGAAGCTTGTTTGGAGGTTAGATAGCACAGTGTCCAATGACGGGCCGAAAGTATATAGAATGGTGTCGTCTGCGTAGAGGTGGATCAGGGAATCGCCCGCAGCAAGAGCAACGTCATTGATATATACAGAGAAAGAGTCGGCCCGAGAATTGAACCATGTGGCACCCCCATAGAGACTGCCAGGGGACCGGACAGCATGCCCTCCGATTTGACACACTGAACTCTGTCTGCAAAGTAATTGGTGAACCAGGCAAGGCAGTCATCCGAAAAACCGAGGCTACTGAGTCTGCCGATAAGAATATGGTGATTGACAGAGTCGAAAGCCTTGACAAGGTCAATGAAGACGGCTGCACAGTACTGTCTTCTTTAAAAGCTAAGTTACTTTTAAAGAATGACCAGGCATCTTCAACTGACGGGATGAGGTCAATGTCCTTCCAGGATACCCGGGCCAGGTCGATTAGAAAGGCCTGCTCACAGAAGTGTTTTTAGGGAGCGTTTGACAGTGATGAGGGTGGTCGTTTGACTGCGGCTCCGTAGCGGATACAGGCAATGTGGCAGTGATCGCTGAGATCCTGGTTGAAGACAGCGGAGGTGTATTTGGAGGGCCAGTTGGTCAGGATGACGTCTATGAGGGTGCCCTTGTTTACAGAGTTAGGGTTGTACCTGGTGGGTTCCTTGATGATTTGTGTGAGATTGAGGGCATCTAGCTTAGATTGTAGGACTGGCGGGGTGTTAAGCATATCCCAGTTTAGGTCACCTAACAGAACAAACTCTGAGGCTAGATGGGGGGCGATCAATTCACAAATGGTGTCCAGGGCACAGCTGGGAGCTGAGGGGGGTCGGTAGCAGGCGGCAACAGTGAGAGACTTATTTCTGGAGAGAGTAATTTTCAAAATTAGTAGTTCGAACTGTTTGGGTATGGACCTGGAAAGTATGACATTACTTTGCAGGCTAACTCCTCCCCCTTTAGCAGTTCTATCTTGACGGAAGATGTTATAGTTGGGTATGGAAATCTCTGAATTTTTGGTGGCCTTCCTGAGCCAGGATTCAGACACAGCAAGGACATCAGGGTTAGCAGAGTGTGCTAGAGCAGTGAGTAGAACAAACTTAGGGAGGAGGCTTCTGATGTTGACATGCATGAAACCAAGGCTTTTTCGATCACAGAAGTCAACAAATGAGGGTGCCTGGGGACATGCAGGGCCTGGGTTTACCTCCACATCACCCGCGGAACAGAGAAGGAGTAGTATGAGGGTGCGGCTAAAGGCTATCAAAACTGGTCGCCTAGAGCGTTGGGGACAGAGAATAAGAGGAGCAGGTTTCTGGGCATGGTAGAATATATTCAGGGCATAGTGCGCAGACAGGGGTATGGTGGGGTGCGGGTACAGCGTGGTAAGCCCAGGCACAGGGTGATGATGAGAGAGGTTGTGTCTCTGGACATGCTGGTTGTAATGGGTGAGGTCACCGCATGTGTGGGAGGTGGGACAAAGGAGTTGTCAGGGGTATGAAGAGTAGAACTAGGGGCTCCATTGTGAACTAGAACAATGATAACTAACCTGAGTAACAGTATACAAGGCATATTGACATTTGAGAGAGACATACAGCGAGGCATACAGTAATCACAGGTGTTGAATTGGGAAAGCTAGCTTAAACAGTAGGTGAGACAACAGCTAATCAGCTAGCACAACAACAGCAGGTAAAATGGCGTTGACTAGGCAACGGGCCGACAGATAAAACATAAACAAGCAGAATGGAGTACCGTGATTAATGGACAGTCCAGAGTGCATCAGCTATGTAGCCAAGAGATCAGTGTCCAGGGGGCAGCGGTGGATGGGGCAGGAAGCTGGACTGGCGAGTGTTATCCAGGTTGAAAAAAGTTAACAATGACTAAATAGCTTGTAGCTAGTTAGCTGGTTAGCTTCTGGAGGTTCTTGAGTGTGTTCTAAAAATTAAAAATAATAGCGATTCCGTATCACATTGGGTGAGGCAGGTTTCCGGAAAGGTATAAACAGATTAAAAATCAAGAAGAGATAGAAAGTAAATATGGGTCCGGTGAGTGTTTGGGACGCGGCGATTCAGACGGTTAGCAGGCCTGTGCTAACAAGCTAACAGTTCGTAGGCCCGGGCTAGACAAGCTAGCAGTTAGCAGGCCTGTGCTAACAAGCTAACAGTTCGTAGGCCCGGGCTAAACAAGGTAGCAGTTAGCGGACCGGGCTAGACAAGCTAGCAGTTAGCAGGCCGAGTTTAGCAAGCAGGGAGATAGCGAGGGCTAGAGAGTTGGCCTTTAGGGGACGTCGCGATGGGGTGAGTCTGTTTATTCCTCTTCATGCGGTGACATCGATAGACCGGTCGTGGGCCCGGGTATTGTAGCCCAGGAGTATGCTACGGTGGTGGTACAGGTGCGCTGGCCGGCTAGCTTCACGCTAAGTGGGTGGAAGCGCTAGCCAGGAGTAATCATCCGGGGTTGCGGTTTAGCTAGATAGCTAGTTGTGAAGATCCAGCTGAAATGTTCCGTTTGCGGTGGGAATCCAGGGATGAATCCGGGGATGAAAAATAAATAGGTCCGTTATGCTCTGGTTAGAGTCGCGTTGTTTGAGCTGGCGAGAGCTTTCCGAGCTAAAGGTTAGCTTAGCGGATGACCGGTTAGCTGAAGACCGCTAGCATAGCTGGTGGTTAGCCGGCTAGCTTCAGTTGAGGGGTTCCGGTTCGAAGTAAATATAAATACTTTAGGAAAAATAGCTACATTGGGTGAGGCGGGTTGCAGGAGAGTATTTGGAAGCTTAGGTTTAGCAAAATGTTTTGAAGAAAAATATGTAAAAAAACGAAAGATAGACGATATATACAGGGACACGACGAGACAGGACGACTTACTGCTACGCCATCTTGGATTCAATTATAGTGGTAAACATAGAAATAAGAATGAATAGAAGGTTCTTTTACTCCATTATAAGGAATTCTTATCACGTTACAAGATCCCTGTAACACGTAAAGATTGTGTAATAGTTTGAGATGCCATTCCCTCAGAGGAGTTGTTTTATAATCCAGGAACATGTCAAGATCCTCAGAACATACCTACGAATAACCCTGTTGACTCATCTGTAGGAAATATTCGTCCATTTTTTCCTTTAGTCCATTTAAAATCAATAGAGCAATAGGAGCCTTGTTTCAATAGGATGTTGTGTCTATTCCTTATGTCATGTTGGTCTATTCACCAACAATAGAACAATAGGAACCTTGTTTCAATAGGATGTTGTGTCTATTCCTTATGTCATGTTGGTCATTCAACAACAATAGAACAATAGGAACCTTGTTTCAACAGGATGTTGTATCTATTCCTTACATCATTCCCTATTGGAATGGTTTTATTGATAATATCTGTTGGGAAAAGTTTGGATGTTTCCACACACACCTGCTTATTATCAAAATTAAGGAAGTTTATTTTTCAATTATTCATAAATATCATACTGCCATTTGTTGGGGTTCGTTCCTTGTTCCTTGTCAGTCATTGGCCAAATTAGCATTCAGACAATATTTTCTTTTTTCAACTAAGCCAATCAGTTAAGAACATATTCTTATTTTCAAAGACGGCCTACAGTAGGTTAACAGTGGGTAAACTGCCTTGTTCAACAACATCATTATTAGCAATAAGAATTTTAAAATGTCAAATCAACTGTAAATAAACTAAATTATTTGGTTTGATGTTACTTAAAGGGGATTTTCATTTATTAAACCATGAATAGTTATCATATGTAATCTTTTAATTTCTTTATTCTCATTCATTCTGTAGATCCTGCGTTTTTGGTAATGTAGGAAAACCATGTCAAATGAACGTTCAGAAGAATAACCAAAGGCACAATGGCAACCACTAAACAGACTGCTGTGAACTATGTCACAGATCGCAGACTGGACCTTATCAGATTGCTCAAGGATCTGACACTTATTGTTGACAACCTTCAGCAGCAGAGAGTTTTCCTCAATGAGGAAGTGGAAGTTATTAATAGTAAGGAGACAAGAAGTGACAAAGCCAGAGAAATACTGGACAGAGTCGTTAAAAAGGGAGAAGCTGCATGTTACAAGTTACTGGAGATTCTGTACATTACGAGACAGAGAACATTACTGGAGCCTTCCTCTGATTCAAAGGACAGATGGCAGCATGACCTGTACCACTGGATCAGCTGCTTCCCATTCAAGGAAGACCAAGAGGTGGACACTGACATCCTTGAAGGTAGGTAGTGCAGAAGTACGGCATTTGCAGTGTGACATCCAGGAAATGCAGAAAATAGTCATTGACATCCTTGAAGGTAGGTAGTGCAGAAGTACGGCATTTGGTGTGCAGAAAATAGTCATTGACATCCTTGAAGGTTAGAAGTACGGCATTTGGTGTGCAGAAAATAGTCATTGACATCCTTGAAGGTAGGTAGTGCAGAAGTACGGCATTTGGTGTGCAGAAAATAGTCATTGACATCCTTGAAGGTAGGTAGTGCAGAAGTACGGCATTTGGTGTGCAGAAAATAGTCATTGACATCCTTGAAGGTAGGTAGTGCAGAAGTACGGCATTTGGTGTGCAGAAAATAGTCATTGACATCCTTGAAGGTACGGCAGGTAGTGACATCCTTGAAGGTAGGTAGTACGGCATTTGGTGTGCAGAAAATAGTCATTGACATCCTTGAAGGTAGGTAGTGCAGAAGTACGGCATTTGGTGTGCAGATAATAGTCATTGACATCCTTGAAGGTAGGTAGTGCAGAAGTACGGCATTTGGTGTGCAGAAAATAGTCATTGACATCCTTGAAGGTAGGTAGTGCAGAAGTACGGCATTTGGTGTGCAGAAAATAGTCATTGACATCCTTGAAGGTAGGTAGTGCAGAAGTCATTGACATTTGGTGTGCAGAAAATAGTCATTGACATCCTTGAAGGTAGGTAGTGCAGAAGTACGGCATTTGGTGTGCAGATAATAGTCATTGACATCCTTGAAGGTAGGTAGTGCAGAAGTACGGCAGAAAATAGACTTGTGTAGAAGAAGAACTTACATTTAACATTTTACATGTTCTGTTATTTCACCATTAACTCGATTTTTATTGACCCTTTTCTTAGGCTCAATAGCCTGTCACAGATATCAGACACAGCTGAAATGTAAAGCACGGAAGATCACAGAGGGTGCATGGAAACAAAGCTGTAGTCTCCTACCAGAGAGATGTAGAACTGAGGGGACTTTCTCTTATACCCCTGTTGTGTTAGATACAGACGTGCATTCATCTCTCTCTAAAATTAAAGTGAAGAGCAAAAGATGCAAGAAAGCTCGGCCTAAAAAACTAAAGAGCTTCATCCCCATGGCCAAACATGAAACATCCCCTGCTGAGCTGCTTAAAACACATGAGAAAAAAATCCTCCTTTTTGGAAAGCCTGGAATTGGAAAAACAACAGTCGCCCATCAAATGTTGAACCTCTGGGCAGAGAAAGATCACAGAGAACTAGATTACATGTTTTATTTTAATGTGAGAGACATTTCACACAGAAAACCCATGAGCCTGGAGGACCTTCTCTTTAACATGTACAGTGAGCCAAAAGACAGTAAAGAAGAAGTGTTACAGGATATTAAGAAGAACTCTGAAAACGTTGTCATCATATTTGATGGAATCACAGACCTCTCCTCTCTGTCGGTAGTAAAGGACCTTGTGGAGAACCTCCTGCCTGACGCAAAGATTGTGACCACATGCAGACCAGATCAATCTGAAGACTTCCTGACAGACTGGCCCACAGACTGGTTCAGAGTGGAGGTGAAAGGGTTCAGTGAAGAATCTATCAGGGCTTATTTAACACAGATGCTGAGTGCTGAGACTGACTCCTTGAGCAGTGTGTTAAACAACCTAGAGTTGTTCAGTCTGTGCCATGTCCCAATGTACGTACTGATGGTAGTTGCCTGCATTTATTTCCCTACATCAGAGGCTTCTGAACAGACATGCACTATAACTGAAATGTACAGCAACATCCTCCGTCACGGCATCCAAAAACACAGTGGCAGACGACGTAAGGATATCGACAGTTGTCTCAAAGAAAACAGAGAGAAAATATTGTCTCTGGCAGAAATTGCTTTTGATGCAACAAATGAGAAAAACATGAACTTGACACTGAGGTGTGAAGAAAGCAGTGTCCATTTTGCCTTCTTGGGGGCATTTATGGTTAACATTTCACCCACAGCATCAGACACTTGCGCTGCGTTTCTCCATTACACAATGCAGGAGTTCTTTGGTGCCCTTTGGCTCTTACAGAATCCAGACAAAATCAGAGAGGTTCTAGAGAAGTGCCAGACTGAAGAATGGAAACACACAAAACACTTGATTCCTTTCCTGTTTGGGCTTCTGAATGAGAAGAATATTAGACTGGTTAACAGTCTAGTTCCAGCTCAACAGATCAAGAAGACGTCAGATTGGTTCTTCAAGGAAGTGGTGAACACATTTCTTCCATCTCAAACAAACCAAGATCATGCAGAAGGTGGTGATCCTGAGTTTGAGATAGATCTTCTGTTTTTGTGTCAGTGCTTGTATGAATATCAGTCTACTGAGGCCTGTCAGCTTTTCCTGGACAAACTCAACTACCATCTAGACCTGAGTGGAGAACATCTTGATCCTCACCAGTGCTGTGCAGTCTCTTATGTGACCAGTCAGTCTGCAGAGAGAAAGGTTGGATTGGACCTGAACGGCTGCACTGTGTCAGACCAAGGAGTAAGGCTGATACTGGGCTCTCTGAAGAATGTCAGACATCTTGGGTAAGGTTATTATCTGTGTACAAACTAACCAATCACCAAACCATACAACTACTTTACTTCCTTGTTTGTCACATCTGAATACATCTGTCTGTAAATTGAAAAACTGTCTCAAGACTTTTCCCTACTGATTTAAATCACCCCAAATCCCTGCAAATAAGTTATCTTGTTGAATGCAACACGCACGCATCAGTAATTTACTGAGTTAGTTATTAAGATGACAAAACCTTTGGCTACTTCAAAAAATGTAAGATTTAAAATTCAAAATCTAATCTGTTTTCTGATGATATATCTGACCCTTCAATGCATGTCAGACATCTTGGGTAATATTTGTTTTGTCTAATTCTAAGCAACCCTTCTTTAAAAAAATATATCTTATATTCTCTTCCCTTCAGATACTGAGTTATAAACACTTCTTTGTCATGCTACTTTGAAATAATCTGTATAATCTAATTTATAATCTATTCTCTTTTAAAGACCATCCTCTGATGATTCATCTGACCCCTCAATGTTGTGTCAACTCTGGACAACTTTGCTGAGCAGTGAGGCAGAGATGGACTTCACCAGCTTACTTAGTCTCTGTGGAAATGAGTTGCACCTTCCAGTCCAGGGTGAAAGACAAGTGTTTGAGAGAGCAGAAGAAGTGATGACACAGAGTCTAGAGAGGGTTAATGTCTGTCTACACTGGGATCAGAGAACTGTTCTCAGTGAAGCTCTCAGCAAAACCATTTTAAAGTGTTTACCAAATATCAACAAACTCAGGTGAGTATCATCCAGCAACATATCGGTCAGCGATCAGTATCATCCAGCACCATATCGGTCAGCGATCAGTATCATCCAGCACCATATCGGTCAGTGATCAGTATCATCCAGCAACATATCGGTCAGCGATCAGTATCATCCAGCAGCATGTGTCTGTTTCTGTTGTTATAGTGTAGTATGTCGATTTTGAAAAGGCTTTTAAAGTATGACTACAATAGATATATAAATGCCTGGACTTGTATCGCTCGTCGGAAGAAGTGGACCAAGGTGCAGCGTGTCACACCCTGACCATAGTTTGCTTTGTATGTTTCTATGTTTTGTTTTGTCAGGGTGTGATCTGAGTGGGCATTCTATGTTGTGTGTCTAGTTTGTCTGTTTCTGTGTTTGGCCTGATATGGTTCTCAATCAGAGGCAGGTGTTAGTCATTGTCTCTGATTGGGAACCATATTTAGGTAGCCTGTTTGGTGTTGGGTTTTGTGGGTGATTGTTCCTGTCTCTGTGTTTGTTGCACCAGATAGGGCTGTTTTGGTTTTTCACGTTTATTGTTTTTGTATATTGTTCGTATTTTCATCTTTATTAAAGATGTTTATGAATCACCACGCTGCGTTTTGGTCCGCCTCTCCTTCCCAGGAGGAACCGCGTGACAGAATCACCCACCACAACAGGACCAAGCGGCGTGGTAACGGGCAACAGCAACAGCGATGTCAGGATTTCGGGACATGGGAGCAGAATCTGGACTACACAACTTGGGAAGAGATAGACAGGTGGGCGGTCGACCCAGGAGAGTGCCGGAGCCCGCCTGGGATTCGATGGAGCAGTGCGTGGAAGGTTACAGGAGAACGAGGTTGGCGAAGTGAACACGGCGGGCAAGGAAGCCCGAGAGGCAGCCGCAAAAATGTCTTGGTGGGTGGCACACAGGAAGCATGGCGAAGCCAGGTAGGAGACCTGAGCCAACTTCCTGTGCTTACCGGAGGGGGAGAGAGACCGGGCAGGCACTGTGTTATGCTGTGGAGCGCACGGTGTCCCCAGTGCGGGTGCATAGCCCGGTGCGGTACATACCAGCTCCTCGTATCGGCCGGGCTAGAGTAAGCATCGAGCCAAGTGCCATGAAGCCATGAAGCCGGCTCTACGCATCTGGTCTCCAGTGCATCTCCTTGGGCCGGCTTACATGGCACCAGCCTTGCGCACGGTGTCCCCGGTTCGCCTGCATAGCCCAGTGCGGGCTATTCCACCTCGCCGCACTGGCAGGGCGACCGGGAGCATTCAACCAGGTAAGGTTGGGCAGGCTCGGTGCTCAAGAGCTCCAGTGCGCCTGCACGGTCCGGTCTATCCGGTGCCACCTCCACGCATCAGCCCTCCGGTGGCAGCTCCCCTCACTCGCCCTGAGGTGCATGTCCTCGGCCCAGTACCACCAGTGCCGGCACCACGCATCAGGCCTATAGTGCGTCCCGCCGGTCCAGCGCTGCCAGAGCCTTCCTCCTCTCCAGCGCTGCTGGAGTCTCCAGTCTGCCCAGCGCCGCCTGAGCTACCCGTCTGCCCAGCACCGCCTGAGCTACCAGTCTGCCCAGCGCCGCCTGGGCTACCAGTCTGCGCAGCGCCGCCTGAGCTACCCGTCTGCCCAGCGCCATCAGAGTCTCCCGTCTGTCCTGAGCCTCCAGTGCCGCCAGTCTGCAAGGAGCCGCCAGTGCCGCCAGTCTGCAAGGAGCCGCCAGTGCCGCCAGTCTGCAAGGAGCCGCCAGTGCCGCCAGTCTGCAAGGAGCCTCCAGTGCCGCCAGTCTGCAAGGAGCCGCCAGTTCCGCCAGTCTGCCAGGAGCCGCCAGTGCCGCCAGTCTGCCAGGAGCCGCCAGTGCCGCCAGTCTGCCTGGAGCCGCCAGTCAGCCAGGATCTGCCAGAGTTGTCAGTCTGTCCCGAGCTGCCCCTCTGTCCCGAGCTGCCCTCTGTCCCGAGCTGCCCCACCTTGGGGGTGTACTGTCACACCCTGACCATAGTTTGCTTTGTATGTTTCTATGTTTTGGTCAGGGTGTGATCTGAGTGGGCATTCTATGTTTCGGTTTTTTCACGTTTATTGTTTTTGTATATTGTTCGTATTTTCATCTTTATTAAAGATGTTTATGAATCACCATGCTGCATTTTCCCAGGAAGAACCGCGTAACACTGCATGTTCATGATCTTTATTTCTCAGAACACTAAAACAACAAACAAAATGTCACGTTCCGTAGACAGAACAAAAAACAACATCCCACAACCTAAGGTGGCAAAACATGCTGCCTAAGTATGATTCCCAATCAGAGACAACGATAGACAGCTGTCCCTGATTGAGAACACACTTCATTGCCCACATGAACAAATACTTTCACTTTACTATAGAATACTACAAGAAAGTATCCAAAACACTACAGTAAAGTCTGCAGTCTAGTATACTAGTATTTTTTATAAAGAAGACAACAACACAACAAGAGACACACATGACAACAGTGTTCTGTCTGTAAAAGAGGCCGCAGTCACATTCTCCCTGCTTCTGAACATAGACATTCTTGTGTTTTATGGGTCACAGGTTTACTCCTCTACAACATCAGAGAGGATCCCCTGAAAGACTGGAGACAGAAGAGAAAGCAGTCCTACTAGATTTGTGTCTACAAGCAGCACTAGATCACAGAGAAACATTCCAGAGAACTGTGAACACACTGCTGTCACTGTTCTCTGTGTATCAAACTGAGAGATATGACATCCTGCTGGATCTGTACTCTCATGTGAAGTACAATAGGAATCAAACAGCCAGGAGTGTCCTTCCATCATTGCAGCCACTTTACCAGTCAGCTCCTGCAGTCTGGTCCATAGACCTCTCAGAGAGAAAGACCTCCCTCCTCCTAGAAGTGCTGAAACTCCAACCAGGGAAGAAACCAGTAGAGCTGAAGGGCTGGTCAGATGAAGAGAGTGAAGTGAGGAGTTTCCTTCAGTGTCTGTCCTACATCTCACAGCTGAGGTGAGTGAGTTTATCCAACAAGAGTCCATATGTAATTGAACTGGTGTAGATAGTATTCATGTTTTACACTGTCTTTATCTTGTTAATACATTAACATGTGAAGAAGCTGTAGAAACTCTAATTCACTAGGGATTTAAATTGAACACAATTACAATTCATAGTTGTATTGTTTTAAAAGATGGAGTCATGTGGTGCTATTAGTTTTCAGTTCCCTGTTACTCATCAGTCCTCATCACTCACCTGTTTATCATCTCTGTTTTAAACTGTCTGTTCAGATTTTGTTATAGAATTTTTTAATCAATGTTCATAAATTTAAATTATCTTAATCGGTCTGCAACCCAGAGGTTGTAAAGTTCTGGTCTTAAATTAAACAGACAGAATTCCCAGCTCACAATTGATCAAATCCAAGTTTATTAGCGAGAGCTCTCCTGTGCATATACAAAGATGTTCCTTATATAATATTATCTTAACCTACACACATACATACACACTAACATTTAGATTCTCTCTTTTTCTCCTGAAGTCCCACCACAGTTTATTACCACTCAGCTGACAGTTTCAATCTCCCCAGATACGAGAGCCTCACCAGAGTTACAGCCGGGTCGGTTCAAACATGAGTTAATGAGACTCTTTGTTTTCATTAGGCATACATTCCTCTCTTCCCAGGTCCACACAACATCTAATCCCTAATGGTTAAGTTTCAGGGTAGAATGATTGAATCATTTATCTTTAACCTTCATACAATCTTTTAACAGATTTTCTCCACTGAAGGATAACATAAATAGGAGAAAGAGAGACAAGACATGCCTACTGAATCTGTGTCTTCAAGCAGCTCTCCATGAGAGAGGAACCATACAAACAACTGTAGAGAAAGTGGTGTCGCTGTCTAAAGTATATCACAACCAGAAATGTGATTTCCTGCTGGATCTGTACTCACATGTGAAGGACTATGAGACTCAAACAGGCAGGAGTGTCCTTCCAGCATTACAGACAGTTTACCAGTCAGCTCCTGCAGTCTGGTCCATAGACCTCTCAAAGAGAAAGGCCTCCCTCCTCCTAGAAGTGCTGAAACTCCAACCAGAGAAGAAACCAGTAGAGCTGAATGGCTGGTCAGATGAAGAGAGTGAAGTGAGGAGTTTCCTTCAGTGTCTGTCCTACATCTCACAGCTGAGGTGAGTCTGAACATGTGTAGTGGTTAGTGATCATGTGATGCTAGTTGTTATTGTCTTGTAGAAACATTTGACATATTAAACTTCAAGTGTTGGTAAACCTTGTAGCAGTATTGTTAGAGAGGGGTAAAGGTAGAGATTTGTTGGGACGTCAGACAGGTATTAACCCTGCAGAAAGGAAAAGAGTAGGATAGAGAGAGACCCACTACCAGACACACACACATCAGCAGAAGAGACTGTCTAGAGTGTAGCCTGTTAGCCAGATAGCCAGTGGAGAGAAAAGATAAGACTCACCATATAAAACACCCATCACAGCACAGGGGGAACCCCACCAATAATACCTCATACAATAATAATGGCAGAGCAATTTAACGGCAACTTCATAGAAATAATATACAAGAAAGAACCCAGTCATCAACATGAGAGGATTTTCAGTAATCTGTATTACCTCCCAGTGGAGGAGTGCAGAGGGTATGAATGGTGGGGGGTCAAAGACAAACAAAGGCCTTAAAATGTCCACAATCTTCTGGGCCACATGTCATTAGTACCACATCAATACAGTTCAAATAACAAGACACAATAAACTGGCAAGAAACCTCCCTTTAACTAAAATGTCAACCCAAATATGTCTGGCAGGGCAATGATAGTCCAGCCACGCTGAACCTCAAAGGGAAGAGCCTATAATAAAGTCTGCCACGCTGAGACAGAGAGAGACACAGAGAGAGACACAGAGACTACCAGAACCCACTGGATTCTCCAATTACATTGAAAGAGTTGCAGGACAAAATAAAAACCCTCCAACCCAAAAAGGCCTGTGGTGTTGATGGTATCCTCAATGAAATGATCAAATATACAGACAACAAATTCCAATTGGCTATACTAAAACTCTTTAACATCATACTTAGCTCTGGCATCTTCCCCAATATTTGGAACCAAGGACTGATCACCCCAATCCACAAAAGTGGAGACAAATTTCACCCCAATAACTACCGTGGAATATGTGTCAACAGTAACCTTGGGAAAATCCTCTGCATTATTATTAACAGCAGACTCGTACATTTCCTCAATGAAAACAATGTACTGAGCAAATGTCAAATTGGCTTTTTACCAAATTACCGTACAACAGACCATGTATTCACCCTGCACACCCTAATTGACAACCAAACAAACCAAAACAAAGGCAAAGTCTTCTCATGCTTTGTTGATTTCAAAAAAGCCTTCGACTCAATCTGGCATGAGGGTCTGCTATACAAACTGATGGAAAGTGGTGTTGGGGGTAAAACATACGACATTATAAAATCCATGTACACAAACAACAAGTGTGCGGTTAAAATTGGCAAAAAACACACACATTTCTTCACACAGGGTCGTGGGGTTAGACAGGGATGCAGCTTAAGCCCCACCCTCTTCAACATATATATCAACGAATTGGCGCGGGCACTAGAAGAGTCTGCAGCACCCGGCCTCCCCTGCTAGAATCCGAAGTCAAATGTCTGCTGTTTGCTGATGATCTGGTGCTTCTGTCACCAACCAAGGAGGGCCTACAGCAGCACCTAGATCTTATGCACAGATTCTGTCAGACCTGGGCCCTGACAGTAAATCTCAGTAAGACCAAAATAATGGTGTTCCAAAAAGGTCCAGTCACCAGGACCACAAATACAAATTCCATCTAGACACTGTTGCCCTAGAGCACACAAAAACTATACATACCTTGGCCTAAACATCAGCACCACAGGTAACTTCCACAAAGCTGTGAACGATCTGAGAGACAAGGCAAGAAGGGCATTCTATGCCATCAAAAGAAACATAAATTTCAACATACCAATTAGGATCTGGCTAAAAATACTTGAATCAGTCATAGAGCCCATTGCCCTTTATGGTTGTGAGGTCTGGGGTCCGCTCACCAACCAAGACTTCACAAAATGGGACAAACACCAAATTGAGACTCTGCACGCAGAATTCTGCAAAAATATCCTCCGTGTACAACGTAGAACACCAAATAATGCATGCAGAGCAGAATTAGGCCGATACCCACTAATTATCAAAATCCAGAAAAGAGCTGTTAAATTCTACAACCACCTAAAAGGAAGCGATTCACAAACCTTCCATAACAAAGCCATCACCTACAGAGAGATGAACCTGGAGAAGAGTCCCCTAAGCAAGCTGGTCCTGGGGCTCTGTTCACAAACACAAACACACCCTACAGAGCCCCAGGACA
>NW_024608979.1:22500-85000 GCF_018296145.1 Oncorhynchus tshawytscha
AGAGAGAGAGGGAAGAGAGAGGGAAGAGAGAGAGAGAGGGAGAGAGAGAGAGGAGAGAGGGAAGAGAGAGAGAGAGAGAGGGAAGAGAGAGAGAGAGAGAGGGAAGAGAGAGAGAGGGAAGAGAGAGAGAGAGAGAGAGAGAGAGAGAGGAGAGAGAGGGAAGAGAGAGAGAGGGAAGAGAGAGAGAGAGAGGTAAGAGAGAGAGAGAGAGAGAGAGAGAGAGAGAGAGAGAGAGAGAGAGGGAAGAGAGAGAGAGAGAGAGAGAGAGAGAGGGAGAGAGTGAGAGGGAAGAGATAGATAGCAAGAGGGGAGGGAGAGTGAGAGGGAAGAGAGAGAGAGGGATGAGAGAGACAGGGAGAGTGAAGAGAGAGAGAGAGGGGAGAGAGAGGGAAGAGAGGGGTGAATCCTCCCTTTGGGAGAGGGAAGGGAAGAGAGAGAGGGAGAGGGAAGAGAGCGAGAGAGGGAAGAGAGCGAGAGAGAGAGAGAGAGAGAGAGAGAGAGAGAGAGAGAGAGGTAAGAGAGAGAGACAGAGAGAGTGAGGTAAGAGAGAGAGAGAGAGCGAGAGGGAAGAGAGAGAAGAGGGAAAATAAAGAAGAGTTGTGCAGCATCACCACTATCAAACTGCCCCCCGAGAGCCTCCTTTCTGACTGCTGATGCAAAGTGGCAGCACACGGTGAAGGCTCCGTATAAAACTACACATGTTGGTGAATCTGGGAACATTTATCAGCCCTTTTCCTGACATAACTAATGATGCATTACTAAATGTCACAGATAACTAATGATGCATTACTAAATGTTACAGATAACTAATGATGCATTACTAAATGTCACACATAGATAATGTGAATGTTTCTAATATTAAATACTTTTACATACAACCAAATCATATTATGTAAATGTACAACTACTTCATATATCTTTATCTATGACTGGTTTCATGTGTTCATCCATGTCTGAATCAGCTGTTTACTGTCCTTGTTGCAGTTTCTATACAGACTGGTCTGATCCCTCAAAGCAGATCAAGTTCCTGGTGGATCTCCTGTCTCAAGCAGCAGAGTGGGAGGAGCAGACAGGAGAGAAGACACTGAAGCTGGTATCATCAGTGTGGACTTACAGCACCTTTCCCTTCTGTGAATGGGATCATGATGTTGAGGAATATCAATGTGATTTCCTGCTGGATCTGTACTCACATGTGAAGGACTATGAGACTCAAACAGGCAGGAGTTTCCTACCAGCATTACAGCCAGTTTACCAGTCCGCTCCTGCAGTCTGGTCCATAGACCTCTCAGAGAGAAAGGCCTCCCTCCTCCTAGAAGTGCTGAAACTCCAACCAGAGAAGAAACCAGTAGAGCTGAAGGGCTGGTCAGATGAAGAGAGTGAAGTGAGGAGTTTCCTTCAGTGTCTGTCCTACATCTCACAGCTGAGGTGAGTCTGAACATGTGGTGGTTAGTGATCATGTGATGCTAGTGGTTATTATCTTGTAGAAACATTTGACATATTAAACTTCAAGTGTTGGTAAACCTTGTAGCAGTATTGTTAGAGAGGGGTAAAGGTAGAGATTTGTTGGGACGTCAGACAGGTATTAACCCTGCAGAAAGGAAAAGAGTAGGATAGAGAGAGACCCACTACCAGACACACACACATCAGCAGAAGAGACTGTCTAGAGTGTAGCCTGTTAGCCAGATAGCCAGTGGAGAGAAAAGATAAGACTCATCATATAAAACACCCATCACAGCACAGGGGGAACCCCACCAATAATACCTCATACAATAATGATGGCAGAGCAATTTAACGGCAACTTCATAGAAATAATATACAAGAAAGAACCCAGTCATCAACATGAGAGGATTTTCAGTAATCTGTATTACCTCCCAGTGGAGGAGTGCAGAGGGTATGAATGGTGGGGGGTCATAGACAAACAAAGGCCTTAAAATGTCCACAATCTTCTGGGCCACATGTCATTAGTACCACATCAATACAGTTCAAATAACAAGACACAATAAACTGGCAAGAAACCTCCCTTTAACTAAAATGTCAACCCAAATACGTCTGGCAGGGCAATGATAGTCCAGCCACGCTGAACCTCAAAGGGAAGAGCTTTGAAAACTATAATAAAGTCTGCTGCAGTGTAAAGTCCTGGGAGAGAGAGAGAGAGGGGAGAGGGGGAGAGAGAGGGAGAGAGGGGAGAGAGAGAGAGAGAAAGAGAGTTGGGAGAGAGAGAGAGAGAGAGAGAGAAGAGAGAGAGAGAGGGAAGAAGAGAGAGAGAGAGAGGGAAGAAGAGAAAGAAAGAGATCTTCTGAAGAGAGAGAGAGAGGGAGAGAGAGAGAGAGAGAAGAGAGAGAGAGAAGAGAGGAAAAGAGAAAGAAAGAGAGGGAAAAGAGAGAGAGAGATGAGAGGAAGAGAAGATAGAGAGAGGGAGAGAGAGAGAGAGGGAAGAGAAAAGAGAGAGACTGAGGGAAGAGAAAGAGAGAGGGAAGAGAGAGAGAGAGAGAGAAGAGAGGGAGAGAGAGAGAGGAAGAGAGAGAGATAGAGAGAGGGGAGAGAGAGAGAGAGAGGGAAGAAGAGAAAGAGAGAGAGTGCAGAGGGAAGAGAAAGAGAGAGGGAAGAGAAAGTCTTTCCTGAGAGGGAAGAGAAAGAGAGAGAGAGAGAGGGAAGAGAAAGATGTTAAAGAGAGAAGAGGGAAGAGAAATGGAAGAGAGAAGAAGATGAGAGGGAAGAGAGAGAGGGAGAAGATGGATTAGAAATGTCAGGAGAGAGATAGAGAGAGAGTTGGGGAAGAGAGAGAGAAGGAATAACCAAATCAGAGTTGTGCAGCATCACCACTATCAAACTGCCCCCAGAGATCCTCCTTTCTGGTATATCTTTATCTATGACTGGTTTCATGTGTTCATCCATGTCTGAATCAGCTGTTACTGTCCTTGTTGCAGTTTCTATCCATGGAGGTCTGATTCCTCAAAGCAGATCAAGTTCCTGGTGGATCTCCTGTCTCAAGCAGCAGAGTGGGAGGAGCAGACAGGAGAGAAGACACTGAAGCTGGTATCATCAGTGTGGACTTACAGCACCTTTCCCTTCTGTGATGATGATGATGGTGACGATAATAAGGAATATCAATGTGATTTCCTGCTGGATCTGTACTCACATGTGAAGGACTCTGAGACTCAAACAGGCAGGAGTTTCCTACCAGCATTACAGCCAGTTTACCAGTCAGCTCCTGCAGTCTGGTCCATAGACCTCAGAAAGAGAAAGGCCTCCCTCCTCCTAGAAGTGCTGAAACTCCAACCAGACAAAAAACCAGTAGAGCTGAAGGACTGGTCAGATGAAGAGAGTGAAGTGAGGAGTTTCCTTCAGTGTCTGTCCTACATCTCACAGCTGAGGTGAGTCTGAACATGTGGTGGTTAGTGATCATGTGATGCTAGTGGCTATTATCTTGTAGAAACATTTGACATATTAAACTTCAAGTGTTGGTAAACCTTGTAGCAGTATTGTTAGAGAGGGGTAAAGGTAGAGATTTGTTGGGGGCGCCGGGCAGGTATTAACCCTGCAGAAAGGAAAAGAGTAGGATAGAGAGAGACCCACTACCAGACACACACACATCAGCAGAAGAGACTGTCTAGAGTGTAGCCTGTTAGCCAGATAGCCAGTGGAGAGAAAAGATAAGACTCACCATATAAAACACCCATCACAGCACAGGGGGAACCCCACCAATAATACCTCATACAATAATAATGGCAGAGCAATTTAACGGCAACTTCATAGAAATAATATACAAGAAAGAACCCAGTCATCAACAAGAGAGGATTTACAGTCATCTGTATTACCTCCCAGTGGAGGAGTGCAGAGGGTATGAATGGTGGGGGGTCATAGACAAACAAATGCCTTAAAATGTCCACAATCTTCTGGGCCACATGTCATTAGTACCATATATATACAGTTCAAATAACAAGACACAATAAACTGGCAAGAAACCTCCCTTTAACTAAAATGTCAACACAAATATGTCTGGCAGGGCAATGATAGTCCAGCCACGCTGAACCTCAAAGGGAAGAGCTTTGAAAACTATAATAAAGTCTGCTGCAGTGTAAAGCACTGGAGAGAGAGAGGGAGAGGGGGAGAGAGAGGGAGAGGGGGAGAGAGAGAGAGAGAGAGAGAGAGAGAGAGAGAGAGAGAGAGAGAGAGAGAGAGAGAGGGAAGAAGAGAGAGAGGGAAGAAGAGAGAGAGGGAAGAGAGGAAAGAAGAGAGGAAGAGAGAGAGAGAGGGTGAGAAGAGAGAGAGAGAGAGAGAGAGAGAGAGGGAGAGAGGGAGAGAGGGAGAGAGAGAGAGAGGGAGAGAGAGAGAGAGAGGAGAGAGAGAGAGAGAGAGAGAGAGAGAGACAGAGAGAGAGAGAGAGAGAGAGAGAGAGAGAGACAGAGAGAGAGAGAGAGAGAGAGAGAGAGAGAGAGAGAGAGAGAGAGAGAGAGAGAGAGAGAGAGAGAGAGAGAGTGAGAGGAAAGAGAGAGATAGCGAGAGGGAGAGAGAGAGTGAGAGGGAAGAGAAAGAGAGAGGGAAGAGAGAGAGAGAGGGAGAGAGAGAGAGAGAGAGTGAGAAGAGAGGGAGAGAGTGAGAGGAAAGAGAGAGATAGCGAGAGGGAGAGAGAGAGTGAGAGGGAAGAGAAAGAGAGAGGGAAGAGAGAGAGAGAGTGAGAAGAGAGGGAGAGAGTGAGAGGAAAGAGAGAGATAGCGAGAGGGGAGAGAGAGAGTGAGAGGGAAGAGAAAGAGAGAGAGTGAGAGGGAAGAGAAAAAGAGAGGGAAGAGAAAGAGAGAGAGTGAGAGGGAAGAGAAAGAGAGAGAGTGAGAGGGAAGAGAAAGAGAGAGGGTGGAGAAAGAGAGAGAGTGAGAGGGAAGAGAAAGGGAAGAGAGAGAGAGAGCGAGAGGGAAGAGAGAGAGAGAGAGAGGGGAGAGAGAGAATAGGAGAGAGAAGAGAGCCAGAGTTGGGGAAGAGAGAGAGAAGGAAAATAAACCAGAGTTGTGCAGCATCACCACTATCAAACTGCCCCCCAGAGATCCTCCTTTCTGGTATATCTTTATCTATGACTGGTTTCATGTGTTCATCCATGTCTGAATCAGCTGTTACTGTCCTTGTTGCAGTTTCTATCCATGGAGGTCTGATTCCTCAAAGCAGATCAAGTTCCTGGTGGATCTCCTGTCTCAAGCAGCAGAGTGGGAGGAGCAGACAGGAGAGAAGACACTGAAGCTGGTATCATCAGTGTGGACTTACAGCACCTTTCCCTTCTGTGATGATGATGATGATGATGATGGTGACGATAATAAGGAATATCAATGTGATTTCCTGCTGGATCTGTACTCACATGTGAAGGACTCTGAGACTCAAACAGGCAGGAGTTTCCTACCAGCATTACAGCCAGTTTACCAGTCAGCTCCTGCAGTCTGGTCCATAGACCTCTCAGAGAGAAAGGCCTCCCTCCTCCTAGAAGTGCTGAAACTCCAACCAGAGAAGAAACCAGTAGAGCTGAAGGACTGGTCAGATGAAGAGAGTGAAGTGAGGAGTTTCCTTCAGTGTCTGTCCTACATCTCACAGCTGAGGTGAGTCTGAACATGTGGTGGTTAGTGATCATGTGATGCTAGTGGCTATTATCTTGTAGAAACATTTGACATATTAAACTTCAAGTGTTGGTAAACCTTGTAGCAGTATTGTTAGAGAGGGGTAAAGGTAGAGATTTGTTGGGACGTCAGACAGGTATTAACCCTGCAGAAAGGAAAAGAGTAGGATAGAGAGAGACCCACTACCAGACACACACACATCAGCAGAAGAGACTGTCTAGAGTGTAGCCTGTTAGCCAGATAGCCAGTGGAGAGAAAAGATAAGACTCACCATATAAAACACCCATCACAGCACAGGGGGAACCCCACCAATAATACCTCATACAATAATGATGGCAGAGCAATTTAACGGCAACTTCATAGAAATAATACAAGAAAGAACCCAGTCATCAACATGAGAGGATTTGCAGTAATCTGTATTACCTCCCAGTGGAGGAGTGCAGAGGGTATGAATGGTGGGGGGTCAAAGACAAACAAAGGCCTTAAAATGTCCACAATCTTCTGGGCCACATGTCATTAGTACCACATCAATACAGTTCAAATAACAAGACACAATAAACTGGCAAGAAACCTCCCTTTAACTAAAATGTCAACCCAAATATGTCTGGCAGGGCAATGATAGTCCAGCCACGCTGAACCTCAAAGGGAAGAGCATTGAAAACTATAATAAAGTCTGCTGCAGTGTAAAGCACTGGAGAGAGAGGGAGGGGGGAGAGAGAGAGGGGGAGAGAGAGAGAGAGGGAGAGAGAGAGGGAGAGAAGGGGAGAGAGGTAAGGAGGGAAAGAGAGAGAAGGGAGAGAGGAGAGAGAGAGAGAGAGGGAGAGAGAGAGAGAGAGAGAGGAGAGAGAGAGAGAGAGGGAAGGAAGAGAAGGGAAGACAGAGAGAGAGAGAGGGAGAGAGAGAGAGGAGAGAGAGGGGGAGGGAGAGAGGGGGAAGAGAGAGAGAGGGAAGAGAGCGAGAGAGAGAGGGAAGCGAGAGAGCGAGAGAGGGAGAGAGAGAGAGGGAAGGAAAAGAGAGAATGAAGGAAGAGGGAAGTGTGAAAATAAACCAGAGTTGTGCAGCATCACCACTGTCAAACTGCCCCCAGAGAGTCTCCTTTCTGACTGCTGATGCAAAGTGGCAGCACACGGTGAAGGCTCCGTATAAAACTACACATGTTGGTGAATCTGGGAACATTTATCAGCCCATTTCCTGACATAACTAATGATGCATTACTAAATGTTACAGATAACTAATGTTGCATTACTAAATGTCACACATAGATAATGTGAATGTCTCTAATATTAAATACTTTTACATATAACCAAATCATATTATGTAATTGTATAACTACTTCATATATCTTTAACTATGACTGGTTTCATGTGTTCATCCATGTCTGAATCAGCTGTTACTGTCCTTGTTGCAGTTTCCATCCATGGTGGCCTGATCCCTCAGAGCAGATCAAGTTCCTGGTGGATCTCCTGTCTCAAGCAGCAGAGTGGGAGGAGCAGACAGGAGAGAAGACACTGAAGCTGGTATCATCAGTGTGGACTTACAGCACCTTTCCTTATCGCCATGGAGACATGATGAGAGAAGGAAACAGAGTGATTTCCTGCTGGATCTGTACTCACATGTGAAGGACTATGAGACTCAAACAGGCAGGAGTGTCCTTCCAGCATTACAGCCAGTTTACCAGTCAGCTCCTGCAGTCTGGTCCATAGACCTCAGAAAGAGAAAGGCCTCCCTCCTCCTAGAAGTGCTGAAACTCCAACCAGAGAAGAAACCAGTAGAGCTGAAGGACTGGTCAGATGAAGAGAGTGAAGTGAGGAGTTTCCTTCAGTGTCTGCCCTACATCTCACAGCTGAGGTGAGTCTGAACATGTGATGCTAGTGGTTATTATCTTGTAGAAACATTTGACCTCTAAAACTTCAAGTGTTAGTAAACCTTGTAGCAGTATTGTTAGAGAGGGGTAAAGGTAGAGATTTTGTTGGGACGTCAGACAGGTATTAACCCTGCAGAAAGGAAAAGAGTAGGATAGAGAGAGACCCACTACCAGACACACACACATCAGCAGAAGAGACTGTCTAGAGTGTAGCCTGTTAGCCAGATAGCCAGTGGAGAGAAAAGATAAGACTCATCATATAAAACACCCATCACAGCACAGGGGGAACCCCACCAATAATACCTCATACAATAATGATGGCAGAGCAATTTAACGGCAACTTCATAGAAATAATATACAAGAAAGAACCCAGTCATCAACAAGAGAGGATTTTCAGTAATCTGTATTACCTCCCAGTGGAGGAGTGCAGAGGGTATGAATGGTGGGGGGTCATTGACAAACAAAGGCCATAAAATGTCCAAAATCTTCTGGGCCACATGTCATTAGTACCACATATATACAGTTCAAATAACAAGACACAATAAACTGGCAAGAAACCTCCCTTTAACTAAAATGTCAACACAAATATGTCTGGCAGGGCAATGATAGTCCAGCCACGCTGAACCTCAAAGGGAAGAGCTTTGAAAACTATAATAAAGTCTGCTGCAGTGTAAAGCACTGGAGAGAGAGAGAGAGGAGAGAGGGGAGAGAGAGGGAGAGGGGAGAGAGAGAGAGAGGGAGAGAGAGAGAGAGAGAGAGAGAGAGAGAGAGGAAGAGAGAGAGAGAGAGAAGAGAGAGAGAGAGAGAGGGAAGAAAAGAGAAAGAGGGAAGAGAGAGAAGAGAGAGAGAGAGAGAGAGAGAGAGGAGAGAGAGAGAGAGAGAGAGAGAGAGAGAGAGAGAGAGAAGAGAAGAGGAAAGAAGAGAGAGAGAAGAGAGAGAGAGAGAGAGGAAAGAGAGAGAGGAGAGGGGAGAGAGAGTGAGAGGGAAGAGAAAGAGAGAGATGAGAGGGAAGAGAAAGGGAAGAGAGAGAGAGAGAGAGAGTGAGAAGAGAGGGGAGAGTCTCCTTTCTGAGAGAGAGAAAGGGGAGAGAGAGTGAGAGGGAAAAAGAAGAGGGAAGAGAGAGAGAGAGAGGAAGAGAGAGAGAGAGGGAAGAGAAAGAGAGAGAGAGATTTGAGAGGAAGAAGAGAGAGAGAGAGAGGGAAGAGATGCAGAGAAAGGGAGGAAAGAGAAGAGAGAGACTAAGAGAGGGGAAGAGAAATGGGAAGAGAGAGAGAGAGAGGGAGAGGGAAGAGAGAGAGAGCGAGAGGGAGAGGAGAGAGAGACAGGGAGAGAGAGAGAATAGACAGAGAGCCAGAGTTGGGGAAAGAGAGAGAGAAGGAAAATAAACCAGAGTTGTGCAGCATCACCACTATCAAACTGCCCCCAGAGATCCTCCTTTCTGGTAATCTTTATCTATGACTGGTTTCATGTGTTCATTCATGTCTGAATCAGCTGTTACTGTCCTTGTTGCAGTTTCCATCCATGGAGGTCTGATCCCTCAAAGCTGATCAAGTTCCTGGTGGATCTCCTGTCTCAAGCAGCAGAGTGGGAGGAGCAGACAGGAGAGAAGACACTGAAGCTGGTATCATCAGTGTGGACTTACAGCACCTTTCCCTTCTGTGATGATGATGATGATGACAGTAAGGAATATCAATGTGAATTCCTGCTGGATCTGTACTCACATGTGAAGGACTATGAGACTCAAACAGGCAGGAGTTTCCTTCCAGCATTACAGCCAGTTTACCAGTCAGCTCCTGCAGTCTGGTCCATAGACCTCTCAGAGAGAAAGGCCTCCCTCCTCCTAGAAGTGCTGAAACTCCAACCAGAGAAGAAACCAGTAGAGCTGAAGGGCTGGTCAGATGAAGAGAGTGAAGTGAGGAGTTTCCTTCAGTGTCTGTCCTACATCTCACAGCTGAGGTGAGTCTGAACATGTGATGCTAGTGGTTATTATCTTGTAGAAACATTTGACCTCTAAAACTTCAAGTGTTAGTAAACCTTGTAGCAGTATTGTTAGAGAGGGGTAAAGGTAGAGATTTTGTTGGGACGTCAGACAGGTATTAACCCTGCAGAAAGGAAAAGAGTAGGATAGAGAGAGACCCACTACCAGACACACACACATCAGCAGAAGAGACTGTCTAGAGTGTAGCCTGTTAGCCAGATAGCCAGTGGAGAGAAAAGATAAGACTCACCATATAAAACACCCATCACAGCACAGGGGGAACCCCACCAATAATACCTCATACAATAATGATGGCAGAGCAATTTAACGGCAACTTCATAGAAATAATATACAAGAAAGAACCCAGTCATCAACATGAGAGGATTTACAGTAATCTGTATTACCTCCCAGTGGAGGAGTGCAGAGGGTATGAATGGTGGGGGGTCATTGACAAACAAAGGCCTTAAAATGTCCACAATCTTCTGGGCCACATGTCATTAGTACCACATCAATACAGTTCAAATAACAAGACACAATAAACTGGCAAGAATACTCCCTTTAACTAAAATGTCAACCCAAATACGTCTGGCAGGGCAATGATAGTCCAGCCACGCTGAACCTCAAAGGGAAGAGCATTGAAAACTATAATAAAGTCTGCAGCAGTGTAAAGCACTGGAGAGAGAGAGGGAAGGAGAGAGAGAGGGAGGGGGAGAGAGAGAGAGAGGAGGGGGAGAGGGGGGAAGAGAGAGAAGAGATAGAGGGAGAGAGAGAGAGGGAGAGAAGAGAGAGAGAGAGAGAGAGAGAGAGAGAGAGAGAAGAGAGAGAAGGAGAAGAAGAGAGGGAAGAAGGAGAGAGGGAGAGAGAGAGAGAGAGAGAGAGAGAGAGAGGGGGGGAAGAAGGAGAAGAGATAGAGAGGGGAGAGAGAGAGAGAGAGAGGGAAGAAGGAGAGGGGAAGGAGAAGAGAGAGAGAGAGAGAGAGAGAGAGAGGGAAGAAGGAGAAGAGATAGAGAGGGAGAGAGAGAGAGATGGGGAAGAGAGGGAAGAAGGACTGGAAGAAAGAGAGACATGGAAGAAGAGAGAGTTGTGCTGAGACTATCAAACTGCCCCCAGAGAGTCTCCTTTCTGACTGCTGATGCAAAGTGGCAGAGAGGTGAAGGCTCCGTATAAAACTACACATGTTGGTGAAAATAAACACATTGTGCAGCATCACCACTATCAAACTGTTACATAAGTCTCCTTTCTGACTGCTGATGCAAAGTGGCAGCACACGGTGAAGGCTCCGTATAAAACTACACATGTTGGTGAATCTGGGAACATTTATCAGCCCAGATAACATAACTAATGATAACTAATGATGCATTACTAAATGTTACAGATAACTAATGTTGCATTACTAAATGTCACAGATAGATAATGTTGCATTACTAAATGTCACAGATAAATAATGTGAATGTTTCTAATATTAAATACTTTAACATATAACCAAATCACATTATGTAAATCTATAACTACTTCATATATCTTTATCTATGACTGGTTTCATGTGTTCATCCATGTCTGAATCAGCTGTTACTGTCCTTGTTGCAGTTTCTATACAGACTGGTCTGATTCCTCAAAGCTGATCAAGTTCCTGGTGGATCTCCTGTCTCAAGCAGCAGAGTGGGAGGAGCAGACAGGAGAGAAGACACTGAAGCTGGTATCATCAGTGTGGACTTACAGCACCTTTCCCTTCTGTGAATGGGATCATGATGTTGAGGAATATCAATGTGATTTCCTGCTGGATCTGTACTCACATGTGAAGGACTATGAGACTCAAACAGGCAGGAGTGTCCTTCCAGCATTACAGCCAGTTTACCAGTCAGCTCCTGCAGTCTGGTCCATAGACCTCTCAGAGAGAAAGGCCTCCCTCCTCCTAGAAGTGCTGAAACTCCAACCAGAGAAGAAACCAGTAGAGCTGAAGGGCTGGTCAGATGAAGAGAGTGAAATGAGGAGTTTCCTTCAGTGTCTGCCCTACATCTCACAGCTGAGGTGAGTCTGAACATGTGTGGTGGTTAGTGATTATGTGATGCTAGTAACATTTATACCAAGATTTCAAATGTTACTAAATGTCATACATTTTATTTTTGTATTATTATATATTTCAAAACATAACAAATGTTGCTGTTGTGTTTGTAACACCGATATTATGGAGTTTTGTCACATTAATTTATCTTAATTATGTGATGCTAGACATTGGTCTTTTAGAAATCTTGTTTACCTTTAAGAATCTGAACGTTTATATTCAGAATATCTAATCTATAAAACCAAATGTCTTGTATATTATGTAACTTTCTCTGTGACATGGTATTATATTTCCATATGACAGGCAGGTCTTCATGTACAGTGAGGTCAAAGTATTGGGACATGGACACATTTGTTATTTTGTCTCTGTACACTTTGACATGATTCACTGACTGAGGTTAAAGGTCAGACTGTCAGCTTTAATGTCAGGGCAATTTCAACGTTTAGAAAGTGCTGGAGTACAGAGCCAAAACAAAATAAATTGTGTCACTGTCCCAATACTTTTGGACGTCACTGTCTCCTAAATGTCTGATTTGATGTCCCCCATGTTCTGCTGTTTCAGCTGTGGTGATGACAGGTTCTTCCAGACTGTGTGTGAATCCATCCCTGTGAGGTCCAGAGAGGAGGACCAGCAGTTGGCCTCTCTCCTCCAGGCCTTGGGCTCCACCCTGTCACTGGGAGGAGTGTTACCCAGGAAAACCTGCAGGTCTGTGGGGAGAGTCCTGGGTCTCTGTGCCTCCAGAGTGGACCTCACTCTCACCCCCAGCAAGATCTCTCTCCAAGGAGCCGCACTTCTTTTGAGACATAAGTCAAAGCTCCACAAGCTCAGGTATGTTCAGGAAGACAGCGTTTACAGGTCTATTTTATAGTTTATTTTCTTATTTAATATTTATCTGACAGGGTTTCTCTGTTTCAAGTGACTTGCATTTTGTCTTTTCATTCCAGGCTGAATGTGGGCGTGGCAGTGAAACTGTCCAGACTGGTTAGGAGGACAGGGAGAGGTGCTACTCCACTGACTGTCCCAGAACTCTCCCTGGTCCTAAAGAGCAGCCAGCCACCAGAGAGAGTGTTATCCAGGGCTCTGAGTAGTGTGGCGTCCCTGCTGAGAATCTGGAGGGTTCAGTGTCTGGACCTGACTGACTTCTGCATCCAGGGTCACTCTCTCATCACACTGCTGTGTCACCAGGGACCTCTCTCTCTCAGGTCAGTCTGAAACTGATGTTTTTTTAAAGTAGAAATAGTAACTTCATTCATGTGTTTTTCTTCATATTTCTGACTGCCTGTATGTTCCAACCTCCTAGACTAAACTCAGACACTCTGCAGCAGCTGACTGTAGTTGTGTATGAAGCTCAGGACAAGGACTTGACTCAGTGGTTCCTGGAGAAGGTTGGTGGAGACCTGACCTCCTGCAGGCTGGACTGGGAAGTGCTTCTCTCTCTGCTGCAGCATTCAACCCACAACATCACTGTGGACCTCAGGAAGAACCGGCTCCTAGAGAAGAACAGCTCACATCTTCTCCCCTTTCTGGGAAGGGTTACTCTCAAGAGGTGGGAGAACTTCTTTCTCTATTCAGACTTTCTAGAAAGAATAAAATAACTATTTCTATCCAGTGACATGTTGTTCTGAGTTTTCCTCTGTAATATCATTAGGGTTTTATTCAAGAGGTGGGAGATCTTTATTCAATATTTATATACTTTAATTATTAATGTCTTATCCAGCCAGTTGTTATTATGTGAGTTATCTTTTATAAAACCTTGACATAACCACAACAATCCTTTCTCCATGTTTGTTCAGGTCCAGTTCCAGCTTTGTAAAGTCCTCCATCAGACAGATCTATGACAGTAGAGCCAGTGACTGTGTGTCCAGTTTGTTGAGGTCTTCAGACCATTGGATCAACCTGAACAGCAGAGAGCTGGACAGAGTGGACTGTACCGCTCTGTGTTTTACCCTGCAGCACAGCCACCAAGTCAAAGTCAACCTGCTGTGGACCTCCATACCACCGGGGGAGATAGAGAGCATCCTGCCTCTTCTGGACAGAGTCTCCCAACTCAGGTTTAGTTGGCACTCTTTGACCCTGCTAGAATGGATAGAACTATGAGGCTTTCCACTTCCTGACTGATTTAACCTCTTACCCTAACCTTAGTGTAATGTACTAACCTTAACCTCGGCTAGTGGTGGAATTGAAGGGGAACTCCTGGGAGTTGACCTGATAACCAGAGTTGTAGTGTGTTTATCAGTGTTTTAATGTGTGATGGTGTGTAAATAAGTCTCTCTCTCTCTCTCACACACACTCTTTCTCTGTTTCTCTCTCTCTCTCTGTAGTGTTGACAGGAGGTTACTGCTGAGTTTCCTCCAGTGCTGTGCTGCCTCTCAGATCCAGCAGGGGGCACCATCATCACCACCAACAGCAGTATGGCTGCTCAGGTCTCTGCACCACAGACTGGACTTCTCCTGCTCCTCCTCTGTGGACCTGTCAGCTCAGGACCAGGGGGAGGCTCTGTGTCTGACCACTGACCATTGCAAGGCCATCAACTCTGTTCTGAAGCAGAACCAACTCGGCACCCAGCTGGTTCAGAACCAGGTCCAGATCATCCTAAGAGACTGTGAGGTGGAGGACAGAGCACTGAGGGAGCTGCTTCCCATCCTGCATATTGTCAAGCTGAGGTTAGAGACACAAAGACAATCATTTGACCAACTAGTTTATCAGTAGGAGTTAGACCTACTCTGTGTCATAATGTTGACTCTGCTTCTTGTCCTCTCAGTCCCAGCAAAGCTCTGCTACTTCAGCTGCTGGACCTTGTATGTGAGGGGATTGAAGAGGGGCTGCTAAGGCATGCAGAGTCCCTATGCAGAGCCCTGGATGGGGAGCTGGACCTCAGTGAGACCAGGCTGGACCAGAAGGCCTGTGGATCTCTGGCCCTGGTTCTGGAACACTCAGAGGGTCTGTCAGAACTGGACCTCAGCCACTGTCAACTCACAGACCACCAGCTACAGCCCCTGATCACACACCTGCATAAAGTACAAGTCCTGGAGTGAGTGGCTTTCACTGTGTGTGTGTGTGTGTGTGTGTGTGTGTGACACTAGATGACAAATGTCTGACCACTCGTTCTCTCTCTCTCTCTCTCTCTTTCTCTCTTTCTCTCTCTCTGTCTCTGTCTCTCTCTCTTTCTCTCTCTCTGTTGTAGCCTGAGCCACAATGACATCACTGATGCTCTGACTGACAGAATTCTCCAACTGGTCTCTACCAACACTTCAATACACACCGTACGGTAAGGGTGTGTGTGACGGTGAGCAGAGCATGTGTGTGTGTGAGATCATATGGGTGTGTCTGTTTCTGGGGGCTACTGTTGGAGGATGGAGATTTGGTGTCTAATGATGTAATAATGATTCATAATAATCATGTTTTATAGACTCTTCAACAACAGAATCCAGGACAGAAGACCCTTCCTGACAGACAAGAGGTTTGAGATCTGGTGAAACAACATCAGGTCTTTGTCCAGGAAGAGAAGGCTGAATCCAGGACAGAAGATCCTTCCTGACAGACAAGAGGTTTGAGATCTGGTGAAACAACATCAGGTCTTAGTTCAGGAAGAGAAGGCTGAATCCAGGACAGAAGATCCTTCCTGACAGACAAGAGGTTTGACATCTGGTGAAACAACATCAGGTCTTAGTTCAGGAAGAGAAGGCTGAATCCAGGACAGAAGATCCTTCCTGACAGACAAGAGGTTTGACATCTGGTGAAACAAATCAAGTTCACAGGATGAATGTGAGAAGATCCTTCCTGACAGACAAGAGGTTTGAGATCAATCCTGACAGAAAGAGGTTTGATCTGGTGAAGATAATGCTGTATAATAACAGGATAATGTGACAATGTAGAAGGCTGGTTTGAGATCTGGTGATGATAATGTTGTATAATGACACTATAATGTGACAATGTAGAAGGCCGGTTTGAGATCTGGTGAAGATAATGTTGTATAATAACAGGATAATGTGGTCAATGTAGAAGGCTGGTTTGAGATCTGGTGAAGATAATGCTGTATAATAACAGGATAATATGGTCAATGTAGAAGGCTGGTTTGAGATCTGGTGAAGATAATGTTGTATAATGACACTATAATGTGACAATGTAGAAGGCTGGTTTGAGATCTGGTGAAGATAATGTTGTATAATAACAGGATAATATGGTCAATGTAGAAGGCTGGTTTGAGATCTGGTGAAGATAATGTTGTATAATGACACTATAATGTGACAATGTAGAAGGCTGGTTTGAGATCTGGTGAAGATAATGTTGTATAATAACAGGATAATGTGGAACATAAACTGATGGAACATTTTAATACAAAAGACACACAACAAACTAGTTGTTCCAGCTGGAACAGTCCGATCATGTATAAACTACAGTCAACAGACTCATTAAAGAGATTCTCTGCTACTTTTTGTGTACTTTTTAGCCAGTAGTGCTGATAGTAACACTCACAAGTCAAAAGTGGTCCCTGAAAATGTTGTACTACATCACATATGTTCACCACGTCATCTCTCTCTCTGCTGTGGCGCGCCCTGCAACCTCATTGGATAACCCTGGGCTGGCTTCTTGCAAGCTGTCACTCAAATACGAGTGGCTGAAGCTCATGAGATAGAACTCTAATTGCCAGGGAAATGGAGGGGAAATGGCGCGGCACAGTTTCAACAAATTGTCGCTTTCCAACTTTTTGTGGATTTTTGAGGTAAGACAGTGATTATGCATGAATTAACTACATACTGAAACATCCAGCCCAAAGTGTGAGGTTGAAAACCTCAATTACATAATTACCTATCTACTAACCGCACATTGACTCTGTACCGGTAACCCCTGTATATAGCCTCCACATTGACTCTGTACCGTAACACCCTGTATATAGCCTCCACATTGACTCTGTACCAGTACCCCTGTATATAGCCTCCACATTGACTCTGTACCGGTAACCCCTGTATATAGCCTCCACATTGACTCTGTACCGTAATACCCTGTATATAGCCTCCACATTGACTCTGTACCGTAACACCCTGTATATAGCCTCCACATTGACTCTGTACCGGTACCCCCTGTATATAGCCTCCACATTGACTCTGTACCGTAATACCCTGTATATAGCCTCCACATTGACTCTGACCCGTAATACCCTGTATATAGCCTCCACATTGACTCTGTACCGTAACACCCTGTATATAGCCTCCACATTGACTCTGTACCGGTACCCCCTGTATATAGCCTCCACATTGACTCTGTACCGTAACCCCCTGTATATAGCCTCCACATTGACTCTGTACCGTAATACCCTGTGTATAGCCTCCACATTGACTCTGTACCGTAATACCCTGTATATAGCCTCCACATTGACTCTGTACCGGTACCCCCTGTATATAGCCTCCACATTGACTCTGTACCGTAACACCCTGTATATAGCCTCCACATTGACTCTGTACCGGTACCCCCCTGTGTATAGCCTCCACATTGACTCTGTACCGTAATACCCTGTGTATAGCCTCCACATTGACTCTGTACCGTAATACCCTGTATATAGCCTCCACATTGTCTCTGTACCGTAATACCCTGTATATTGCCCCACTATTGTTATTTACTGCTGATCTTTAATGTGTTATTCTTATCTCTTACTTTTGTGGTATTTTCTGCATTGTTGGTTAAGTGCTTGTAAGTTCTACACCTGTTGTATTCAGCATTTCACTGTAAGGTCTACTACACCTGTTGTATTCAGCATTTCACTGTGAGGTCTACTACACCTGTTGTATTCAGCATTTCACTGTGAGGTCTACTACACCTGTTGTATTCAGCATTTCACTGTAAGGTTATACACCTGTTGTATTCAGCATTTCACTGTAAGGTTCTACACCTGTTGTATTCAGCATTTCACTGTGAGGTCTACTACACCTGTTGTATTCAGCATTTCACTGTGAGGTCTACTACACCTGTTGTATTCAGCATTTCACTGTGAGGTCTACTACACCTGTTGTATTCAGCATTTCACTGTGAGGTCTACTACACCTGTTGTATTCAGCATTTCACTGTCAGGTCTACTACACCTGTTGTATTCAGCATTTCACTGTAAGGTCTACTACACCTGTTGTATTCAGCATTTCACTGTAAGGTCTACTACACCTGTTGTATTCAGCATTTCACTGTAAGTTCTACAGCTGTTGTATTCAGCATTTCACTGTAAGGTCTACTACACCTGTTGTATTCAGCATTTCACTGTAAGGTCTACTACACCTGTTGTATTCAGCATTTCACTGTAAGGTCTACTACACCTGTTGTATTCAGCATTTCACTGTAAGTTCTACAGCTGTTGTATTCAGCATTTCACTGTAAGGTCTACTACACCTGTTGTATTCAGCATTTCACTGTAAGTTCTACAGCTGTTGTATTCAGCATTTCACTGTAAGGTCTACTACACCTGTTGTATTCATCATTCCACTGTAAGGTCTACTACACCTGTTGTATTCAGCATTTCACGGTAAGGTTCTACACCTGTTGTATTCAGCATTTCACTGTAAGGTCTACTACACCTGTTGTATTCAGCATTTCACTGTAAGGTCTACTACACCTGTTGTATTCAGCATTTCACTCTAAGGTCTACTACACCTGTTGTATTCAGCATTTCACTGTGAGGTCTACTACACCTGTTGTATTCAGCATTTCACTGTAAGGTCTACTACACCTGTTGTATTCAGCATTTCACTGTAAGGTTCTACACCTGTTGTATTCATCATTCCACTGTAAGGTCTACTACACCTGTTGTATTCAGCATTTCACTGTAAGGTCTACTACACCTGTTGTATTCAGCATTTCACTGTGAGGTCTACTACACCTGTTGTATTCAGCATTTCACGGTAAGGTTCTACACCTGTTGTATTCAGCATTTCACTGTAAGGTCTACTACACCTGTTGTATTCAGCATTTCACTGTAAGGTCTACTACACCTGTTGTATTCAGCATTTCACTGTAAGGTCTACTACACCTGTTGTATTCAGCATTTCACTGTAAGGTCTACTACACCTGTTGTATTCAGCATTTCACTGTGAGGTCTACTACACCTGTTGTATTCAGCATTTCACTGTGAGGTCTACTACACCTGTTGTATTCAGCATTTCACTGTAAGGTCTACTACACCTGTTGTATTCAGCATTTCACTGTGAGGTCTACTACACCTGTTGTATTCAGCATTTCACTGTAAGGTCTACTACACCTGTTGTATTCAGCATTTCACTGTAAGGTCTACTACACCTGTTGTATTCAGCATTTCACTGTGAGGTCTACTACACCTGTTGTATTCGGCATTTCACTGTAAGGTCTACTACACCTGTTGTATTCAGCATTTCACTCTAAGGTTCTACACCTGTTGTATTCAGCATTTCACTGTAAGGTCTACTACACCTGTTGTATTCAGCATTTCACTGTGAGGTCTACTACACCTGTTGTATTCATCATTCCACTGTAAGGTCTACTACACCTGTTGTATTCAGCATTTCACTGTAAGGTCTACTACACCTGTTGTATTCAGCATTTCACTGTGAGGTCTACTACACCTGTTGTATTCAGCATTTCACTGTGAGGTCTACTACACCTGTTGTATTCAGCATTTCACTGTGAGGTCTACTACACCTGTTGTATTCAGCATTTCACTGTAAGGTCTACTACACCTGTTGTATTCAGCATTTCACGGTAAGGTCTACTACACCTGTTGTATTCAGCATTTCACTGTGAGGTCTACTACACCTGTTGTATTCAGCAGTTCACTGTAAGGTCTACTACACCTGTTGTATTCAGCATTTCACTGTAAGGTCTACTACACCTGTTGTATTTCAGCATTTCACTGTGATGTCTACTACACCTGTTGTATTCAGCATTTCACTGTAAGGTCTACTACACCTGTTGTATTCAGCATTTCACTGTGAGGTCTACTACACCTGTTGTATTCAGCATTTCACTGTGAGGTCTACTACACCTGTTGTATTCAGCATTTCACTGTAAGGTTCTACACCTGTTGTATTCAGCATTTCACTGTAAGGTCTACTACACCTGTTGTATTCAGCATTTCACTGTGAGGTCTACTACACCTGTTGTATTCAGCATTTCACTGTAAGGTTCTACACCTGTTGTATTCAGCATTTCACTGTAAGGTTCTACACCTGTTGTATTCAGCATTTCACTGTAAGGTCTTCTACACCTGTTGTATTCAGCATTTCACTGTAAGGTTCTACACCTGTTGTATTCAGCATTTCACTGTAAGGTCTACTACACCTGTTGTATTCAGCATTTCACTGTGAGGTCTACTACACCTGTTGTATTCAGCATTTCACTGTAAGGTCTCTACACCTGTTGTATTCAGCATTTCACTGTAAGGTCTCTACACCTGTTGTATTCAGCATTTCACTGTAAGGTTCTACACCTGTATTCATGTGACTAATAAAGTTTGATTTGATTATCAGTTGATGCTGTCTTTCTTTCCTTTTGTTTCCATAACAACCAGGTGTTGTAAATTAGCTCAGGCTAGAAACACTATAGCACATCTGACAACAGTTAAATGTGTTGGGACTCGTCTATTTCTAAATAAAACAAAACAAAAACGTTTTAAGTCTTTTCTGATATCAAAACAGAAAAAAATCCCAAATGTTTACATTTTTTGACCGTTTAAATCATTTATGAATATTTTGTTTTTGTATTTTTAATAAATGTCCCATGAGGCACATGATTAGTGTTTGTCACTGTGTTTTCTCTAAAGGTTAAAATCATTACTAGTAAATCCTAAATAATCACTTTCAAGTTATTGCTGGTATGAACGCGATCCCACCCCAAGTGTGTTTCTTTTCATGACGATGTAAAAGTTGTTTGTTGAAGACATCTCCTCTGATAGGCAGATCTCGGGAAAGCTGGACCCGCCCATTTACCAGGAAGGACCATATTAGGTCAATGACATCAACGGAATCTCCTTTTGGAACGTTCCATTTCTTGGAAACTTAGAAGTTCTAACTTGTTGTCTTTACCGATAAATACCAGTTAAATTACATATTCAAAGAAATCAAACTTTATTAGTCACATGTGCCGAATACAACAAGTGTAGACTTTACCATGAAATGTTTACTTACAAGCCCCTAACCAACAGTGCAGTTCAAGAAGCAGTAAATATTTACCAGGTAGGCTAACATAAAAAGTAATAATAAAAAGGTTATATACAGGGGGCACCGGTACCGGGTCAGTGTGCAGGGGGTACAGGCTAGTTGAGGTGATATACAGCCATATACCAGTACTGAGTCAATGTGGAGGTTATATACAGGGGGCACCGGTACCGGGTCAGTGTGCAGGGGTACAGGCTAGTTGAGGTGATATATATCCCCCCTAACCCGTCCAGTCACGGACCAGGATGTCTTGCTCCCAGGCAGACTAAATAACTTTTTTGCCCGCTTTGAGGACAATACAGTGCCACTGACACGGCCTGCAACGGAAACAAGCGGCCTCTCCTTCACTGCAGCCGAAGTGAGTAAGACATTTAAACGTGTTAACCCTCGCAAATTCACTCACATCCGTCATCATGAAGTGCTTTGAGAGACTAGTCAAGGACCATATCACCTCCACCCTACCTGACACCCTTGACCCACTCCAATTTGCTTACCGCCCAAATAGGTCCACAGACGATGCAATCTCAACCACACTGCACACTGCCCTAACCCATCTGGACAAGAGGAATACCTATGTGAGAATGCTGTTCATCGACTACAGCTCGGCATTCAACACCATAGTACCCTCCAAGCTGTTCATCAAGCTCGAGACCCTGGGTCTACCCCGCCCTGTGCAACTGGGTACAAGGACTTCCTGACGGGCCGCCCCAGGTGGTGAGGGTAGGCAACAACATCTCCTCCCCGCTGATCCTCAACACTGGGGCCCCACAAGGGTGCGATTTTCTGAGCCCTCTCCTGTACTCCCTGTTCACCCACGACTGCGTGGCCATGCACGCCTCCAACTCAATCATCAAGTTTGCGGACGACACAACAGTGGTAGGCTTGATTACCAACAACGCTACGAGACGGGTACAGGGAGGAGGTGAGGGCCCCTACACGGAGTGTGGTGTCAGGAAAATAACCTCACACTCAACGTCAACAAAACTAAGGAGATGATTGTGAACTTCAGGAAACAGCAGAGGGAACACCCCCATCCACATCGATGGAACAGTAGTGGAGAGGGTAGCAAGTTTTAAGTTCCTCGGCATACACATCACAGACAAACTGAATTGGTCCACTCACACAGACAGCATCGTGAGGAAGGCGCAGCAGCGCCTCTTCAACCTCAGGAGGCTGAAGAAATGTCGGCCGTACCAAAAGCACTCACAAACTTCTACAGATGCACAATCGAGAGCATCCTGGCGGGCTGTATCACCGCCTGGTATGGCAACTGCACCGCCCTCAACCGTAAGGCTCTCCAGAGGGTAGTGAGGTCTGCACAACGCATCACCGGGGGCAAACTACCTGCCCTCCAGGACACCTACACCACCCGAAACAAAAGGCCATAAAGATCATCAAGGACATCAACCACCGACAAAAAAGCCACTGCCTGTTCACCCCGCTGTCATCCAGAAGGCGAGGTCAGTACAGGTGCATCAAAGCTGGGACCGATTAGACTGAAAAACAGCTTCTATCTCAAGGCCATCAGACTGTTAAACAGCCACCACTAACATTGAGTGGCTACTGCCAACACACTGTCAATGACACTGACTCTACTCCAGCCACTTTAATCATGGGAATTGATGGGAAATGATGTAAATATATCACTAGCCACTTTAAACAATGCTACCTTATATAATGTTACTTACCCTACATTATTCATCTCATATGCATACGTTGATACTGTACTCTATATCATCGACTGCATCCTTATGTAATACATGTATCACTAGCCACTTTAACTATGCCACTTGGTTTACATACTTATCTCATATGTATATACTGTACTCGATATCATCTACTGTATCTTGCCTATGCTGCTCTGTACCATCACTCATTCATATATCCTTATGTACATATTCTTTATCCCCTTACACTGTGTATAAGACAGTAGTTTTTTTGGAATTGTTAGTTAGATTACTTGTTCGTTATTACTGCATTGTCGGAACTAGAAGCACAAGCATTTCGCTACACTCGCATTAACATCTGCTAACCATGTGTATGTGACAAATAAAATTTGATTTGATTTGATACAGCCATATACCAGTACTGAGTCAATGTGGAGGTTATATACAGGGGGCACCGGTACCGGGTCAGTGTGCAGGGGGTACAGGCTAGTTGAGGTGATATACAGCCATATACCAGTACTGAGTCAATGTGGAGGTTATATACAGGGGGCACCGGTACCGGGTCAGTGTGCAGGGGTACAGGCTAGTTGAGGTAATATATAGCCCACAACAGGGTTTCTCTAGAGAATGTAGCCTATATACAGCCCAGACCAGGGTTTCTCTAGAGAATGTAGCCTACACCAGGGTTTCTCTAGAGAATGTAGCCTATATACAGCCCACACCAGGGTTTCTCTAGAGAATGTAGCCTATATACAGCCCACACCAGGGTTTCTCTAGAGAATGTAGCCTATATACAGCCCACACCATGGTGTCTCTAGAGAATGTAGCCTATATATAGCCCACACCATGGTTCCCCAACATGTCCCTGCCCCAGAATTGCATTGGGGGCATTCTTATATGTAAAGCCTAACCAATGGATTTAAAATGGAAATGGCGTATCAGCCTAATCAGTGACAACAACAGAACCAGTTATTTGGTGAAATTACATAAATATTACTGTCTTAGAATTTATACAGCATCATGCCAACATTGTTTAGCATTATATTGTCCAATTGGGGCATGTTTTCACTATATTTATAGGGTTGCATCAGTTACAATGGGGGAATTTTATTTTGAAGGCGAACTGCCGATTCCACTATTGCTGCTCACGCCACACTGGTCCACTGATCCACATTGGAATGAAACCTGCGAGTCTCCGCTGTCCGCTCAGGCGGGAGAGGGAGAGAGGACGAACAACTATGAATGGTAGACCTACAATCTGCAGTATTTACAACTGTTGAATGGCAACTGATTTTTAGAATAGAAAACCCTCATGAGTGCAGTTACCGACACCTGTCATAACAGAGCTGCTATCTCTCACCCATTGGTGGTTAGACATGCCCGACACCTGTCATAACAGAGCTGCTATCTCTCACCCATTGGTGGTGAGACACGCATTTGACCCTCTAATCATGGCACAAGTCTTACATCTCACACATTCTCACGCAAAATACTTTTTAAGTCTCCAAATTAATAACCGTAGTAGCCTGATAGTGTTGGGCAGGCTAACTGCAATAGAGGAAGGACTGTATTTAGCTAAAATGGATCATTCAGACTTTATAAACTAGAACGTGTTATAATAGTGCAGGAAGTGTCCTTCTAAGAACAGACTGGATGTTAAACTGCGGAAGCTTCTAAGTTATAGCATCAGACTCAGACTGCAACAGACCACTGACTGCTCACTGCTGTAGTTCATTCAGCAAGCAGCCTGGTAACTCCAGAGACAAGTTCCACATCATAGTTTACACGTCATTAAGATTCTATCTCCTATAGCTTTTAAAAGACCGACCAAGCGACAGGCTTCATTCATAATGCATGAATGAAATGATTAGTCATTGCCCTGGACTAAACTAACTGGGGCATGTTCTCTAATGTTGACTAAACCGTCAGAAACAGGGAGGGACTAACCTGAACTTGTCAAGTGAGAAACGCTTATTCTAGTTGCAAAACATTTTGCACTATTGAATACACACTAAGAAAGTATGAAACGGCATTCCTGCTGGTGACAACTACAAAAACACTATTTTCAGGAGCCAAACGCTGTCGAATGTTGCTGATAAGAAATGTCATGAATAGATGTGATTCCTTATTCTAAATGTCAGAGGCATGTTTGTCCGACATAGGGTATTTTATATCTGTTCAAAAACGTTGCGTCTTGCTGAACCGCCCCCAATGAAGTTTTTATACACGGAAGTATAAGTGAAAGTAAAATAGGTATAGGGATACACACGGTCACTGTAGCAGCAGACAACTAGTAGATGTAATTGTAATTGTCTATAGGAAATGCCAACACATTTACAGTCTAGTTTGATGTGTTTCCTAATATCCTTTCAGGTGGTATTACTATCATCCAGTGATCCACATAACATGAGGATGAACCCTGCTATTCTCCACTCAGGTGGAGAGAGAAAGATGATTAAACGATAAGGTAGGCAACAATCTGCAATATAACTGTTCAATGGCTACGATTCTTGAAGAATATAACTTATAAATACCTCATCTGTGCGCAGTATAGCCCTATATAGGACGCAGCGCGTTTCCGGAAACCCTGTTACTGAAGGCATATGTGTTGTCCGTTGTCCTTCCCATCGGATATCTTTATAGAAACCGTCTGAACCGAACTTTTCTCCAAACCGGCACCTATATTATTAGGCTACGAGGAAGCGCCTCTTGAGCGCTAGACAGAAAAGTTCGGTTCAGACGGTTTCTATAGGTCTACAGATAACCACACATGATAGAATTCGGACAGACGGACAATATCGATATTCAGTAACAGGATTTTAGGTTACAAGTAGCCTACGTGCCTACACAATTCTGCCAGTTATTTTCTAGGCTTCACATTGTAGCCACCAAGGACGCCAATGTGCGCATGCGCAGCGTCCAATTATTTATTTATTTATTTCACCTTTATTTAACCAGGTAGGCCAGTTGAGAACAAGTTCTCATTTACAACTGCGACCTGGCCAAGATAAAGCATAGCAGTGTGAGCAGACAACACAGAGTTACACATGGGATAAACAATTAACAAGTCAATAACACAGTAGAAAACAAAGGGGGGAGTCTATATACAATGTGTGCAAAAGGCATGAGGAGGTAGACGAATAATTACAATTTTGCAGATTAACACTGGAGTGATAAATGATCAGATGGTCATGTACAGGTAGAGATATTGGTGTGCAAAAGAGCAAGTAAATAAATAAAAACAGTATGGGGATGAGGTAGGTGAAAATGGGTGGGCTATTTACCAATAGACTATGTACAGCTGCAGCGATCGGTTAGCTGCTCAGATAGCTGATGTTTGAAGTTGGTGAGGGAGATAAAAGTCTCCAACTTCAGCGATTTTTGCAATTCGTTCCAGTCACAGGCAGCAGAGTACTGGAACGAAAGGCGGCCAAATGAGGTGTTGGCTTTAGGGATGATCAGTGAGATACACCTGCTGGAGCGCGTGCTACAGATGGGTGTTGCCATCGTGACCAGTGAGCTGAGATAAGGCGGAGCTTTACCTAGCATGGACTTGTAGATGACCTGGAGCCAGTGGGTCTGGCGACGAATATGTAACGAGGGCCAGCCGACCAGAGCATACAGGTCGCAGCGGTGGGTGGTATAAGGTGCTTTAGTGACAAAACGGATGGCACTGTGATAGACTGCATCCAGTTTGCTGAGTAGAGTGTTGGAAGCCATTTTGTAGATGACATCGCTGAAGTCGAGGATCGGAAGGATAGTCAGTTTTACTAGGGTAAGCTTGGCGGCGTGAGTGAAGGAGGCTTTGTTGCGGAATAGAAAGCCGACTCTTGATTTGATTTTCGATTGGAGATGTTTGATATGAGTCTGGAAGGAGAGTTTGCAGTCTAGCCAGACACCTAGGTACTTATAGATGTCCACATATTCAAGGTCGGAACCATCCAGGGTGGTGATGCTAGTCGGGCATGCGGGTGCAGGCAGCGATCGGTTGAAAAGCATGCATTTGGTTTTACTAGCGTTTAAGAGCAGTTGGAGGCCACGGAAGGAGTGTTGTATGGCATTGAAGCTTGTTTGGAGGTTAGATAGCACAGTGTCCAATGACGGGCCGAAAGTATATAGAATGGTGTCGTCTGCGTAGAGGTGGATCAGGGAATCGCCCGCAGCAAGAGCAACGTCATTGATATATACAGAGAAAAGAGTCGGCCCGAGAATTGAACCATGTGGCACCCCCATAGAGACTGCCAGAGGACCGGACAGCATGCCCTCCGATTTGACACACTGAACTCTGTCTGCAAAGTAATTGGTGAACCAGGCAAGGCAGTCATCCGAAAAACCGAGGCTACTGAGTCTGCCGATAAGAATATGGTGATTGACAGAGTCGAAAGCCTTGACAAGGTCAATGAAGACGGCTGCACAGTACTGTCTTCTTTAAAAGCTAAGTTACTTTTAAAGAATGACCAGGCATCTTCAACTGACGGGATGAGGTCAATGTCCTTCCAGGATACCCGGGCCAGGTCGATTAGAAAGGCCTGCTCACAGAAGTGTTTTAGGAGCGTTTGACAGTGATGAGGGGTGGTCGTTTGACTGCGGCTCCGTAGCGGATACAGGCAATGTGGCAGTGATCGCTGAGATCCTGGTTGAAGACAGCGGAGGTGTATTTGGAGGGCCAGTTGGTCAGGATGACGTCTATGAGGGTGCCCTTGTTTACAGAGTTAGGGTTGTACCTGGTGGGTTCCTTGATGATTTGTGTGAGATTGAGGGCATCTAGCTTAGATTGTAGGACTGGCGGGGTGTTAAGCATATCCCAGTTTAGGTCACCTAACAGAACAAACTCTGAGGCTAGATGGGGGCGATCAATTCACAAATGGTGTCCAGGGCACAGCTGGGAGCTGAGGGGGTCGGTAGCAGGCGGCAACAGTGAGAGACTTATTTCTGGAGAGAGTAATTTTCTAAATTAGTAGTTCGAACTGGTTGGGTATGGACCTGGAAAGTATGACATTACTTTGCAGGCTAACTCCTCCCCCTTTAGCAGTTCTATCTTGACGGAAGATGTTATAGTTGGGTATGGAAATCTCTGAATTTTTTGGTGGCCTTCCTGAGCCAGGATTCAGACACAGCAAGGACATCAGGGTTAGCAGAGTGTGCTAGAGCAGTGAGTAAAACAAACTTAGGGAGGAGGCTTCTGATGTTGACATGCATGAAACCAAGGCTTTTTCGATCACAGAAGTCAACAAATGAGGGTGCCTGGGGACATGCAGGGCCTGGGTTTACCTCCACATCACCCGCGGAACAGAGAAGGAGTAGTATGAGGGTGCGGCTAAAGGCTATCAAAACTGGTCGCCTAGAGCGTTGGGGACAGAGAATAAGAGGAGCAGGTTTCTGGGCATGGTAGAATATATTCAGGGCATAGTGCGCAGACAGGGGTATGGTGGGGTGCGGGTACAGCGTGGGTAAGCCCAGGCACAGGGTGATGATGAGAGAGGTTGTGTCTCTGGACATGCTGGTTGTAATGGGTGAGGTCACCGCATGTGTGGGAGGTGGGACAAAGGAGTTGTCAGGGGTATGAAGAGTAGAACTAGGGGCTCCATTGTGAACTAGAACAATGATAACTAACCTGAGCAACAGTATACAAGGCATATTGACATTTGAGAGAGACATACAGCGAGGCATACAGTAATCACAGGTGTTGAATTGGGAAAGCTAGCTTAAACAGTAGGTGAGACAACAGCTAATCAGCTAGCACAACAACAGCAGGTAAAATGGCGTTGACTAGGCAACGGGCCGACAGATAAAACATAAACAAGCAGAATGGAGTACCGTGATTAATGGACAGTCCAGAGTGCATCAGCTATGTAGCCAAGAGATCAGTGTCCAGGGGGCAGCGGTGGATGGGGCAGGGAAGCTGGACTGGCGAGTGTTGTCCAGGTTGAAAAAAAGTTAACAATGACTAAATAGCTTGTAGCTAGTTAGCTGGTTAGCTTCTGGAGGTTCTTGAGTGTGTTCTAAAAATTAAAAATAATAGCGATTCCGTATCACATTGGGTGAGGCAGGTTTCCGGAAAGGTATAAACAGATTAAAAATCAAGAAGAGATAGAAAGTAAATATGGGTCCGGTGAGTGTTTGGGACGCGGCGATTCAGACGGTTAGCAGGCCTGTGCTAACAAGCTAACAGTTCGTAGGCCCGGGCTAGACAAGCTAGCAGTTAGCAGGCCTGTGCTAACAAGCTAACAGTTCGTAGGCCCGGGCTAAACAAGGTAGCAGTTAGCGGACCGGGGCTAGACAAGCTAGCAGTTAGCAGGCCGAGTTTAGCAAGCAGGGAGATAGCGAGGGCTAGAGAGTTGGCCTTTAGGGGACGTCGCGATGGGGTGAGTCTGTTTATTCCTCTTCATGCGGTGACATCGATAGACCGGTCGTGGGCCCGGGTATTGTAGCCCAGGAGTATGCTACGGTGGTGGTACAGGTGCGCTGGCCGGGCTAGCTTCACGCTAAGTGGGTGGAAGCGCTAGCCAGGAGTAATCATCCGGGGTTGCGGTTTAGCTAGATAGCTAGTTGTGAAGATCCAGCTGAAATGTTCCGTTTGCGGTGGGAATCCAGGGATGAATCCGGGGATGAAAAATAAATAGGTCCGTTATGCTCTGGTTAGAGTCGCGTTGTTTGAGCTGGCGAGAGCTTTCCGAGCTAAAGGTTAGCTTAGCGGATGACCGGTTAGCTGAAGACCGCTAGCATAGCTGGTGGTTAGCCGGCTAGCTTCAGTTGAGGGGTTCCGGTTCAAGTAAATATAAATACTTTAGGAAAAATAGCTACATTGGGTGAGGCGGGTTGCAGGAGAGTATTTGGAAGCTTAGGTTTAGCAAAATGTTTTTGAAGAAAAATATGTAAAAAAACGAAAGATAGACGATATATACAGGGACACGACAAGACAGGACGACTTACTGCTACGCCATCTTGGATTCAATTATAGTGGTAAACATAGAAATAAGAATGAATAGAAGGTTCTTTTACTCCATTATAAGGAATTCTTATCACGTTACAAGATCCCTGTAACACGTAAAGATTGTGTAATAGTTTGAGATGCCATTCCCTCAGAGGAGTTGTTTTATAATCCAGGAACATGTCAAGATCCTCAGAACATACCTACGAATAACCCTGTTGACTCATCTGTAGGAAATATTTGTTTTTCCTTTAGTCCATTTAAAATCAATAGAGCAATAGGAGCCTTGTTTCAATAGGATGTTGTGTCTATTCCTTATGTCATGTTGGTCTATTCAACAACAATAGAACAATAGGAACCTTGTTTCAATAGGATGTTGTATCTATTCCTTATGTCATGTTGGTCCATTCAACAACAATAGAACAATAGGAACCTTGTTTCAACAGGATGTTGTATCTATTCCTTACATCATGCCCTATTGGAATGGTTTTATTGATAATATCTGTTGGGAAAAAGTTTGGATGTTTCCACACACACCTGCTTATTATCAAAATTAAGGAAGTTTATTTTTCAATTATTCATAAATATCATACTGCCATTTGTTGGGGTTCGTTCCTTGTTCCTTGTCAGTCATTGGCCAAATTAGCATTCAGACAATATTTTCTTTTTTCAACTAAGCCAATCAGTTAAGAACAAATTCTTATTTTCAAAGACGGCCTACAGTAGGTTAACAGTGGGTAAACTGCCTTGTTCAACAACATCATTATTAGCAATAAGAATGTTAAAATGTCAAATCAACTGTAAATAAACTAAATTATTTGGTTTGATGTTACTTAAAGGGGATTTTCATTTATTAAACCATGAATAGTTATCATATGTAATCTTTTAATTTCTTTATTCTCATTCATTCTGTAGATCCTGCGTTTTTGGTAATGTAGGAAAACCATGTCAAATGAACGTTCAGAAGAATAACCAAAGGCACAATGGCAACCACTAAACAGACTGCTGTGAACTATGTCTCAGATCGCAGACTGGACCTTATCAGATTGCTCAAGGATCTGACACTTATTGTTGACAACCTTCAGCAGCAGAGAATTTTCCTCAATGAGGAAGTGGAAGTTATTAATAGTAAGGAGACAAGAAGTGACAAAGCCAGAGAAATACTGGACAGAGTCGTTAAAAAGGGAGAAGCTGCATGTTACAAGTTACTGGAGATTCTGTACATTACGAGACAGAGGACATTACTGCAGCCTTCCTCTGATTCAAAGGACAGACGGCAGCATGACCTGTACCACTGGATCAGCTGCTTCCCATTCAAGGAAGACCAAGAGGTGGACACTGACATCCTTGAAGGTAGGTAGTGCAGAAGTACGGCATTTGGTGTGCAGAAAATAGTCATTGACATCCTTGAAGTTAGGTAGTGCAGAAGTACGGCATTTGGTGTGCAGAAAATAGTCATTGACATCCTTGAAGGTAGGTAGTGCAGAAGTACGGCATTTGGTGTGCAGAAAATAGTCATTGACATCCTTGAAGGTAGGTAGTGCAGAAGTACGGCATTTGGTGTGCAGAAAATAGTCATTGACATCCTTGAAGGTAGGTAGTGCAGAAGTACGGCATTTGGTGTGCAGAAAATAGTCATTGACATCCTTGAAGGTAGGTAGTGCAGAAGTACGGCATTTGGTGTGCAGATAATAGTCATTGACATCCTTGAAGGTAGGTAGTGCAGAAGTACGGCATTTGGTGTGCAGATAATAGTCATTGACATCCTTGAAGGTAGGTAGTGCAGAAGTACGGCATTTGGTGTGCAGAAAATAGTCATTGACATCCTTGAAGGTAGGTAGTGCAGAAGTACGGCATTTGGTGTGCAGAAAATAGTCATTGACATCCTTGAAGGTAGGTAGTGCAGAAGTACGGCATTTGGTGTGCAGAAAATAGTCACTGACATCCTTGAAGGTAGGTAGTGCAGAAGTACGGCATTTGGTGTGCAGATAATAGTCATTGACATCCTTGAAGGTAGTGCAGAAGTACGGCAGAAAATAGACTTGTGTAGAAGAAGAACTTACATCAATTTACATGTTCTGTTATTTCACCATTAACTCGATATTATTGACCCTTTTCTTAGGCTCAATAGCCTGTCACAGATATCAGACACAGCTGAAATGTAAAGCACGGAAGATCACAGAGGGTGCATGGAAACAAAGCTGTAGTCTCCTACCAGAGAGATGTAGAACTGAGGGGACTTTCTCTTATACCCCTGTTGTGTTAGATACAGACGTGCATTCATCTCTCTAAAATTAAAGTGAAGAGCAAAAGATGCAAGAAAGCTCGGCCTAAAAAACTAAAGAGCTTCATCCCCATGGCCAAACATGAAACATCCCCTGCTGAGCTGCTTAAAACACATGAGAAAAAAATCCTCCTTTTTGGAAAGCCTGGAATTGGAAAAACAACAGTCGCCCATCAAATGTTGAACCTCTGGGCAGAGAAAGATCACAGAGAACTAGATTACATGTTTTATTTTAATGTGAGAGACATTTCACACAGAAAACCCATGAGCCTGGAGGACCTTCTCTTTAACATGTACAGTGAGCCAAAAGACAGTAAAGAAGAAGTGTTACAGGATATTAAGAAGAACTCTGAAAACGTTGTCATCATATTTGATGGAATCACAGACCTCTCCTCTCTGTCGGTAGTAAAGGACCTTGTGGAGAACCTCCTGCCTGACGCAAAGATTGTGACCACATGCAGACCAGATCAATCTGAAGACTTCCTGACAGACTGGCCCACAGACTGGTTCAGAGTGGAGGTGAAAGGGTTCAGTGAAGAATCTATCAGGGCTTATTTAACACAGATGCTGAGTGCTGAGACTGACTCCTTGAGCAGTGTGTTAAACAACCTAGAGTTGTTCAGTCTGTGCCATGTCCCAATGTACGTACTGATGGTAGTTGCCTGCATTTATTTCCCTACATCAGAGGCTTCTGAACAGACATGCACTATAACTGAAATGTACAGCAACATCCTCCGTCACGGCATCCAAAAACACAGTGGCAGACGACGTAAGGATATCGACAGTTGTCTCAAAGAAAACAGAGAGAAAATATTGTCTCTGGCAGAAATTGCTTTTGATGCAACAAATGAGAAAAACATGAACTTGACACTGAGGTGTGAAGAAAGCAGTGTCCATTTTGCCTTCTTGGGGGCATTTATGGTTAACATTTCACCCACAGCATCAGACACTTGCGCTGCGTTTCTCCATTACACAATGCAGGAGTTCTTTGGTGCCCTTTGGCTCTTACAGAATCCAGACAAAATCAGAGAGGTTCTAGAGAAGTGCCAGACTGAAGAATGGAAACACACAAAACACTTGATTCCTTTCCTGTTTGGGCTTCTGAATGAGAAGAATATTAGACTGGTTAACAGTCTAGTTCCAGCTCAACAGATCAAGAAGACGTCAGATTGGTTCTTCAAGGAAGTGGTGAACACATTTCTTCCATCTCAAACAAACCAAGATCATGCAGAAGGTGGTGATCCTGAGTTTGAGATAGATCTTCTGTTTTTGTGTCAGTGCTTGTATGAATATCAGTCTACTGAGGCCTGTCAGCTTTTCCTGGACAAACTCAACTACCATCTAGACCTGAGTGGAGAACATCTTGATCCTCACCAGTGCTGTGCAGTCTCTTATGTGACCAGTCAGTCTGCAGAGAGAAAGGTTGGATTGGACCTGAACGGCTGCACTGTGTCAGACCAAGGAGTAAGGCTGATACTGGGCTCTCTGAAGAATGTCAGACATCTTGGGTAAGGTTATTATCTGTGTACAAACTAACCAATCACCAAACCATACAACTACTTTACTTCCTTGTTTGTCACATCTGAATACATCTGTCTGTAAATTGAAAAACTGTCTCAAGACTTTTCCCTACTGATTTAAATCACCCCCAAATCCCTGCAAATAAGTTATCTTGTTGAATGCAACACGCACGCATCAGTAATTTACTGAGTTAGTTATTAAGATGACAAAACCTTTGGCTACTTCAAAAAAAATGTAAGATTTAAAATTCAAAATCTAATCTGTTTTCTGATGATATATCTGACCCTTCAATGCATGTCAGACATCTTGGGTAATATTTGTTTTGTCTAATTCTAAGCAACCCTTCTTTAAAAAAATATATCTTATATTCTCTTCCCTTCAGATACTGAGTTATAAACACTTCTTTGTCATGCTACTTTGAAATAATCTGTATAATCTAATTTATAATCTATTCTCTTTTAAAGACCATCCTCTGATGATTCATCTGACCCCTCAATGTTGTGTCAACTCTGGACAACTTTGCTGAGCAGTGAGGCAGAGATGGACTTCACCAGCTTACTTAGTCTCTGTGGAAATGAGTTGCACCTTCCAGTCCAGGGTGAAAGACAAGTGTTTGAGAGAGCAGAAGAAGTGATGACACAGAGTCTAGAGAGGGTTAATGTCTGTCTACACTGGGATCAGAGAACTGTTCTCAGTGAAGCTCTCAGCAAAACCATTTTAAAGTGTTTACCAAATATCAACAAACTCAGGTGAGTATCATCCAGCAACATATCGGTCAGCGATCAGTATCATCCAGCACCATATCGGTCAGCGATCAGTATCATCCAGCACCATATCGGTCAGTGATCAGTATCATCCAGCACCATATCGGTCAGCGATCAGTATCATCCAGCACCATATCGGTCAGTGATCAGTATCATCCAGCAACATATCGGTCAGCGATCAGTATCATCCAGCAGCATGTGTCTGTTTCTGTTGTTATAGTGTAGTATGTCGATTTTGAAAAGGCTTTTAAAGTATGACTACAATAGATATATAAATGCCTGGACTTGTATCGCTCGTCGGAAGAAGTGGACCAAGGTGCAGCGTGTCACACCCTGACCATAGTTTGCTTTGTATGTTTCTATGTTTTGTTTTGTCAGGGTGTGATCTGAGTGGGCATTCTATGTTGTGTGTCTAGTTTGTCTGTTTCTGTGTTTGGCCTGATATGGTTCTCAATCAGAGGCAGGTGTTAGTCATTGTCTCTGATTGGGAACCATATTTAGGTAGCCTGTTTGGTGTTGGGTTTTGTGGGTGATTGTTCCTGTCTCTGTGTTTGTTGCACCAGATAGGGCTGTTTTGGTTTTTCACGTTTATTGTTTTTGTATATTGTTCGTATTTTCATCTTTATTAAAGATGTTTATGAATCACCACGCTGCGTTTTGGTCCGCCTCTCCTTCCCAGGAGGAACCGCGTGACAGAATCACCCACCACAACAGGACCAAGCGGCGTGGTAACGGGCAACAGCAACAGCGATGTCAGGATTTCGGGACATGGGAGCAGAATCTGGACTACACAACTTGGGAAGAGATAGACAGGTGGGCGGTCGACCCAGGGAGAGTGCCGGAGCCCGCCTGGGATTCGATGGAGCAGTGCGTGGAAGGTTACAGGAGAACGAGGTTGGCGAAGTGAACACGGCGGGCAAGGAAGCCCGAGAGGCAGCCGCAAAAATGTCTTGGTGGGTGGCACACAGGAAGCATGGCGAAGCCAGGTAGGAGACCTGAGCCAACTTCCTGTGCTTACCGGGGGAGAGAGACCGGGCAGGCACTGTGTTATGCTGTGGAGCGCACGGTGTCCCCAGTGCGGGTGCATAGCCCGGTGCGGTACATACCAGCTCCTCGTATCGGCCGGGCTAGAGTAAGCATCGAGCCAAGTGCCATGAAGCCATGAAGCCGGCTCTACGCATCTGGTCTCCAGTGCATCTCCTTGGGCCGGCTTACATGGCACCAGCCTTGCGCACGGTGTCCCCGGTTCGCCTGCATAGCCCAGTGCGGGCTATTCCACCTCGCCGCACTGGCAGGGCGACCGGGAGCATTCAACCAGGTAAGGTTGGGCAGGCTCGGTGCTCAAGAGCTCCAGTGCGCCTGCACGGTCCGGTCTATCCGGTGCCACCTCCACGCATCAGCCCTCCGGTGGCAGCTCCCCTCACTCGCCCTGAGGTGCATGTCCTCGGCCCAGTACCACCAGTGCCGGCACCACGCATCAGGCCTATAGTGCGTCCCGCCGGTCCAGCGCTGCCAGAGCCTTCCTCCTCTCCAGCGCTGCTGGAGTCTCCAGTCTGCCCAGCGCCGCCTGAGCTACCCGTCTGCCCAGCACCGCCTGAGCTACCAGTCTGCCCAGCGCCGCCTGGGCTACCAGTCTGCGCAGCGCCGCCTGAGCTACCCGTCTGCCCAGCGCCATCAGAGTCTCCCGTCTGTCCTGAGCCTCCAGTGCCGCCAGTCTGCAAGGAGCCGCCAGTGCCGCCAGTCTGCAAGGAGCCGCCAGTGCCGCCAGTCTGCAAGGAGCCGCCAGTGCCGCCAGTCTGCAAGGAGCCTCCAGTGCCGCCAGTCTGCAAGGAGCCGCCAGTTCCGCCAGTCTGCCAGGAGCCGCCAGTGCCGCCAGTCTGCCAGGAGCCGTCAGTGCCGCCAGTCTGCCTGGAGCCGCCAGTCAGCCAGGATCTGCCAGAGTTGTCAGTCTGTCCCGAGCTGCCCCTCTGTCCCGAGCTGCCCCTCTGTCCCGAGCTGCCCCACCTTGGGGGGGGGGGTGTACTGTCACACCCTGACCATAGTTTGCTTTGTATGTTTCTATGTTTTGGTCAGGGTGTGATCTGAGTGGGCATTCTATGTTTCGGTTTTTTCACGTTTATTGTTTTTGTATATTGTTCGTATTTTCATCTTTATTAAAGATGTTTATGAATCACCATGCTGCATTTTCCCAGGAAGAACCGCGTAACACTGCATGTTCATGATCTTTATTTCTCAGAACACTAAAACAACAAACAAAATGTCACGTTCCGTAGACAGAACAAAAAACAACATCCCACAACCTAAGGTGGCAAAACATGCTGCCTAAGTATGATTCCCAATCAGAGACAACGGTAGACAGCTGTCCCTGATTGAGAACACACTTCACTGCCCACATGAACAAATACTTTCACTTTACTATAGAATACTACAAGAAAGTATCCAAAACACTACAGTAAAGTCTGCAGTCTAGTATACTAGTATTTTTTATAAAGAAGACAACACAACAAGAGACACACATGACAACAGTGTTCTGTCTGTAAAAGAGGCCGCAGTCACATTCTCCCTGCTTCTGAACATAGACATTCTTGTGTTTTATGGGTCACAGGTTTACTCCTCTACAACATCAGAGAGGATCCCTGAAAGACTGGAGACAGAAGAGAAAGCAGTCCTACTAGATTTGTGTCTACAAGCAGCACTAGATCACAGAGAAACATTCCAGAGAACTGTGAACACACTGCTGTCACTGTTCTCTGTGTATCAAACTGAGAGATATGACATCCTGCTGGATCTGTACTCTCATGTGAAGTACAATAGGAATCAAACAGCCAGGAGTGTCCTTCCATCATTGCAGCCACTTTACCAGTCAGCTCCTGCAGTCTGGTCCATAGACCTCTCAGAGAGAAAGACCTCCCTCCTCCTAGAAGTGCTGAAACTCCAACCAGGGAAGAAACCAGTAGAGCTGAAGGGCTGGTCAGATGAAGAGAGTGAAGTGAGGAGTTTCCTTCAGTGTCTGTCCTACATCTCACAGCTGAGGTGAGTGAGTTTATCCAACAAGAGTCCATATGTAATTGAACTGGTGTAGATAGTATTCATGTTTTACACTGTCTTTATCTTGTTAATACATTAACATGTGAAGAAGCTGTAGAAACTCTAATTCACTAGGGATTTAAATTGAACACAATTACAATTCATAGTTGTATTGTTTTAAAAGATGGAGTCATGTGGTGCTATTAGTTTTCAGTTCCCTGTTACTCATCAGTCCTCATCACTCACCTGTTTATCATCTCTGTTTTAAACTGTCTGTTCAGATTTTGTTATAGAATTTTTTAATCAATGTTCATAAATTTAAATGATCTTAATCGGTCTGCAACCCAGAGGTTGTAAAGTTCTGGTCTTAAATTAAACAGACAGAATTCCCAGCTCACAATTGATCAAATCCAAGTTTATTAGCGAGAGCTCTCCTGTGCATATACAAAGATGTTCCTTATATAATATTATCTTAACCTACACACATACATACACACTAACATTTAGATTCTCTCTTTTTCTCCTGAAGTCCCACCACAGTTTATTACCACTCAGCTGACAGTTTCAATCTCCCCCAGATACGAGAGCCTCACCAGAGTTACAGCCGGGTCGGTTCAAACATGAGTTAATGAGACTCTTTGTTTTCATTAGGCATACATTCCTCTCTTCCCAGGTCCACACAACATCTAATCCCTAATGGTTAAGTTTCAGGGTAGAATGATTGAATCATTTATCTTTAACCTTCATACAATCTTTTAACAGATTTTCTCCACTGAAGGATAACATAAATAGGAGAAAGAGAGACAAGACATTCCTACTGAATCTGTGTCTTCAAGCAGCTCTCCATGAGAGAGGAACCATACAAACAACTGTAGAGAAAGTGTTGTCGCTGTCTAAAGTATATCACAATCAGAAATGTGATTTCCTGCTGGATCTGATCTCACATGCGAAGGACTATGAGACTCAAACAGGCAGGATGGTCCTTCCAGCATTACAGCCACTTTACCAGTCAGCTCCTGCAGTCTGGTCCATAGACCTCTCAGAGAGAAAGGCCTCCCTCCTCCTAGAAGTGCTGAAACTCCAACCAGAGCAGAAACCAGTAGAGCTGAAGGGCTGGTCAGATGAAGAGAGTGAAGTGAGGAGTTTCCTTCAGTGTCTGTCCTACATCTCACAGCTGAGGTGAGTTGGATCAGTACAGTTCAGAGATTGTAGTTGTCTTATAGAGGAAGCCTGTAGATTTCTGCAGTAACTTAACAAACTAAACAGAGACATACTGTTTGGAAAATATGCAATCTTTGCGGTCAGGATTTTAAAGAACAATTGAAGTGAATGATGAGATTAGAAAGATAGTCATTGTATTTTACCCTCCATAATGTCACCATTAGAAATGCATATCATATCTCTCACATATTCATCTATTTGTTGTTCAACTGTTCTTGCAGTTTTATTCCTCCACAGGATCAGAGAAGATCCCCTGAAGAGAGGACAAGGAGAGAGAAGACATTCCTACTGAATCTGTGTCTTCAAGCAGTTCTCCATGAGAGAGGAACCATACAAACAACTGTAGAGAAAGTGGTGTCACTGTCTGAAGTATATCACAACCAGAAATGTGATTTCCTGCTGGATCTGATCTCACATGTGAAGGACTATGAGACTCAAACAGGCAGGAGTGTCCTTCCAGCATTACAGCCAGTTTACCAGTCAGCTCCTGCAGTCTGGTCCATAGACCTCTCAGAGAGAAAGGCCTCCCTCCTCCTAGAAGTGCTGAAACTCCAACCAGAGAAGAAACCAGTAGAGCTGAAGGGCTGGTCAGATGAAGAGAGTGAAGTGAGGAGTTTCCTTCAGTGTCTGTCCCACATCTCACAGCTGAGGTGAGTCTGAACATGTGTGGTGGTTAGTGATTATGTGATGTTAGTGGTTATTATCTTGTAGAAACATTTGACATATTAAACTTCAAGTGTTGGTAAATCTTGTAGCAGTATTGTTAGAGAGGGGTAAAGGTAGAGATTTTGTTGGGGTGCCAGACAGGTATTAACCCTGCAGAAAGGAAAAGAGTAGGATAGAGAGAGACCCACTACCAGACACACACACATCAGCAGAAGAGACTGTCTAGAGTGTAGCCTGTTAGCCAGATAGCCAGTGGAGAGAAAAGATAAGACACACCATATAAAACACCCATCACAGCACAGGGGGAACCCCACCAATAATACCTCATACAATAATGATGGCAGAGCAATTTAACGGCAACTTCATAGAAATAATATACAAGAAAGAACCCAGTCATCAACAAGAGAGGATTTACAGTAATCTGTATTACCTCCCAGTGGAGGAGTGCAGAGGGTATGAATGGTGGGGGGTCATAGACAAACAAAGGCCTTAAAATGTCCACAATCTTCTGGGCCACATGTCATTAGTACCACATCAATACAGTTCAAATAACAAGACACAATAAACTGGCAAGAAACCTCCCTTTAACTAAAATGTCAACCCAAATACGTCTGGCAGGGCAATAATAGTCCAGCCACGCTGAACCTCAAAGGGAAGAGCATTGAAAACTATAATAAAGTCTGCAGCTGTGTAAAGCACTGGAGAGAGAGAGGGAAGAGAGAGAGGAGAGGGAAGAGGGAGGAGAGAGAGAGAGAGAGAGAGAGAGAGAGGGAAGAAGGAAAAGAGATAGAGGGACGAGAGAGAGAAGAGAGAGAGGGAAGAAGGAGAGGGAAGAAGGAGAAGAGATAGAGAGGGAGAGAGAGAGAGAGAGGGACGAGAGAGGGAAGAGAGAGAGAGATGGGGAAGAGAGGATGAGAAAGGAAAGAGAGAAAGAGAGACATGGAAGAGGGAAAATAAAGCAGAGTTGTGCAGCATCACCACTATCAAACTGCCCCCAGAGAGTCTCCTTTCTGACTGCTGATGCAAAGTGGCAGCACACGGTGAAGGCTCCGTATAAAACTACACATGTTGGTGAATCTGGGATAATTTATCAGCCCTTTTCCTGACATAACTAATGATGCATTACTAAATGTCACAGATAACTAATGATGCATTACTAAATGTCACAGATAACTAATGATGCATTACTAAATGTCACAGATAGATAATGTTGCATTACTAAATGTCACAGATAGATAATGTTGCATTACTAAATGTCACAGATAGATAATGTTGCATTACTAAATGTCACAGATAACTAATGTTGCATTACTAAATGTCACAGATAGATAATGTTGCATTACTAAATGTCACAGATAACTAATGTTGCATTACTAAATGTCACAGATAGATAATGATGCATTACTAAATGTCACAGATAACTAATGTTGCATTACTAAATGTCACAGATAACTAATGTTGCATTACTAAATGTCACAGATAGATAATGTTGCATTACTAAATGTCACAGATAGATAATGTTGCATTACTAAATGTCACAGAAATAATGTGAATGTTTCTAATATTAAATACTTTAACATATAACCAAATCACATTATGTAAATCTATAACTACTTCATATATCTTTATCTATGACTGGTTTCATGTGTTCATCCATGTCTGAATCAGCTGTTACTGTCCTTGTTGCAGTTTCTATACAGACTGGTCTGATTCCTCAAAGCTGATCAAGTTCCTGGTGGATCTCCTGTCTCAAGCAGCAGAGTGGGAGGAGCAGACAGGAGAGAAGACACTGAAGCTGGTATCATCAGTGTGGACTTACAGCACCTTTCCTTATCGCCATGGAGACAATTATAAACAGAGTGATTTCCTGTTGGATCTGTACTCACATGTGAAGGACTATGAGACTCAAACAGGCAGGAGTGTCCTTCCAGCATTACAGCCAGTTTACCAGTCAGCTCCTGCAGTCTGGTCCATAGACCTCTCAGAGAGAAAGGCCTCCCTCCTCCTAGAAGTGCTGAAACTCCAACCAGAGAAGAAACCAGTAGAGCTGAAGGGCTGGTCAGATGAAGAGAGTGAAGTGAGGAGTTTCCTTCAGTGTCTGTCCTACATCTCACAGCTGAGGTGAGTGAGTTTACATAGTATGTTTTCTCATGTTTATGAACAAGACTCTAATAATGTCTACATGTTTCAACATGTAATTTTGTCCCTTGTTTATCCTCAGGTCAGTTTGAACTAATATCAGAGTTTTGTTTTTACTAGTTTAAATAGATGTTGTACACATCACACAGTGTCAGATTGTCTGAATCAGCTGTTACTGTCCTTGTTGCAGTTTCCATCCATGGAGGTCTGATCCCTCAAAGCAGATCAAGTTCCTGGTGGATCTCCTGTCTCAAGCAGCAGAGTGGGAGGAGCAGACAGGAGAGAAGACACTGAAGCTGGTATCATCAGTGTGTACTTACAGCACCTTTCCCTTCTGTGAATGGGATCATGATGTTGAGGTATATCAATGTGATTTCCTGTTGGATCTGTACTCACATGTGAAGGACTCTGAGACTCAAACAGGCAGGAGTGTCTTTCCAGCATTACTGCCAGTTTACCAGTCAGCTCCTGCAGTCTGGTCCATAGACCTCAGAAAGAGAAAGGCCTCCCTCCTCCTAGAAGTGCTGAAACTCCAACCAGGGAAGAAACCAGTAGAGCTGAAGGGCTGGTCAGATGAAGAGAGTGAAGTGAGGAGTTTCCTTCAGTGTCTGTCCTACATCTCACAGCTGAGGTGAGTGAGTTTATCCAACAAGAGTCCATATGTAATTGAACTGGTGTAGATAGTATTCATGTTTTACACTGTCTTTATCTTGTTAATACATTAACATGTGAAGAAGCTGTAGAAACTCTAATTCACTAGGGATTTAAATTGAACAAAATTACAATTCATAGTTGTATTGTTTTAAAAGATGGAGTCATGTGGTGCTATTAGTTTTCAGTTCCCCAACCCTGTTACTCATCAGTCCTCATCACTCACCTGTTTATCATCTCTGTTTTAAACTGTCTGTTCAGATTTCCTCTACTGAAGGATAATATAGAGACAAGAAAGAGAGAGAAGACATTCCTACTGAATCTGTGTCTTCAAGCAGTCCTCCATGAGAGAGGAACCATACAAACAACTGTAGAGAAAGTGTTGTCGCTGTCTAAAGTATATCGCTTTCAGAAATGTGATTTCCTGCTGGATCTGTACTCACATGTGAAGGACTATGAGACTCAAACAGGCAGGAGTTTCCTACCAGCATTACAGCCATCTCCTGCAGTCTGGTCCATAGACCTCTCAGAGAGAAAGGCCTCCCTCCTCCTAGAAGTGCTGAAACTCCAACCAGAGAAGAAACCAGTTGAGCTGAAGGACTGGTCAGATGAAGAGAGTGAAATGAGGAGTTTCCTTCAGTGTCTGCCCTACATCTCACAGCTTAGGTGAGTCTGAACATGTGGTGGTTAGTGATTATGTGATGCTAGTGGTTATTATCTTGAAACATTTGACATATAAACTTCAATTGTTGGTAAATCTTGTAGCAGTAGGAAGAGAGAGAGAGAAAGGAAAGGGAAGAGAAGAGAGAGGGGACGAGAGAGATGAATGGGGAGGGGGAGAGAGCGAGGCAAGAGAGAATGAGGAGCGAGAGATGGAAGAGAGTGAAGATTATCCGTTATCTAGTTATAAGTTATAAGTTATAGTTTCATTTTCCATATTTATATTTATTACATTACATTCTACTATTGACTGTTACCATTTTATATTATTGTTTATAATTGTATTACATATATTGTATACATTGTTGCTTTAGCAATATTAGAGAGAGAGAGAGAGAGAGAAAGTTAGAGAGAGAGGTAAGAGAGAGAGAGAGAGCGAGAGACTACGACGAAAAGACTTCCACCCTGCCAGCGGGTAAACGCAAGTATTTCCCGTGACTGTGCCTCAAAACCAAATGTGTTCCTGGCCCACCCCTGGACTTGAACAGCCTCTATGACCAGGTCCACCTCTACAAGGCAGCAGTGCCCACCTTTGCCCGGACTCTAAAGGACATCGCTCTCAAACGTATCTCCAACACTTCACACAGGAGCAACAGATCAATAGACACCCCGCCCAGACCAGCGAGACACCCTCCCAGACCTGCGGGACCCCCCCCCTGGACCTACTCATAGAGGACCCACGCCAAGAGGACTTACATCCAGACCACAGCACCATCAGCCACATCCAACCAATCAACATCCCCCAAGTCAACCATGCCCACACCCCATTTAGGCCCCCTCAAATCAGACCTATGCCCCTCCTGCCCACCCCATGCACCCTACCCCCGCAAAGAGGGCCTCAAACCTGGAAGTCACAGACAGGCCCAACCTCCACTCTTACACTAAGCCCAAGCCAATGGCATGTACCAGATGCTCAGCAGGCTCTGCTCACACTTACTGGCCTGAGGCCAAACCACAAAACCGACAACATTGGACACTTTATGGAACTCAAAGGCTTCACTACCTCATCCTGGCCTGAGGTCATCTGCCTTTGGCCTGAAGAGCAGGAACATGGACTTCATCAAAGAAATCGGCAATACAGACATTGTCATCCTGCAAGAAACCTGGTATAGAGGAGATGGACCCACTGGTTGCCCTCTAGGTTACAGAGAGCTGGTAGTCCCATCCACCAAACTACCAGGTGTGAAACAAGGAAGGGACTCAGGGGTATGCTAATTTGGTATAGAGCAGACCGAACTCACTCCATTAAATTAATCAAAACAGGAACATTTTACATTTGGCTAGAAATTATCTTAACAGAGAAAAATGTCCTCCTGTGTGCTACCTATATCCCCCACTAGAATCCCCATACTTTAATGAAGACAGCTTCTCCATCCTAAAGGGGAGATCAATATTTTCCAGGCCCAGGGACATGTACTAGTGTGTGGCGACCTAAATGCCAGAACCGGACAAGAACCTGACACCCTCAGCACACAGGGGGACAAACACATGCCTGCAGGTGACAGCATTCCCTCCCACATATGCCCCCTAGACACAACTATGACAACATAACCAACAAAAACGGGTCACATGTACATAGTCAATGGTAGGCATCGAGGGGACTCCTATGGTAGGTACACCTCCATCTCATCTCTTGGCAGTAATACTGTAGACTACTGTAGACTACTTCATCACTGACCTCAACCCAGTGACACCCCTATCAGATCACAGCAAAATCACAGTCTACTTGAACAGAACAATACTCAATCATGAGGCATCAAAGCCAAAGGAACTGAATAATATTAAGAAATGCTATAGATGGAAGGAATGTAGTGTGGAAACCTACCAAAAATCAATTAGGCAAGAACAATATCAATCCCTTTTAGACAATTTCCTGGACAATATGTTCCACTGTAATAGTGAAGGTGTAAACTTGGCAGTAGAAAATCTTAACAGTATATTCGACCTCTCAGCTTCCCTATCAAATCTAAAAATCTCAATTAGAAAACCGAAGAAAATGAACAACAATGACAAATGGTTTGATAAAGAATGCAAAAATCTAAGAAAGAAATTGAGAAACCTGTCCAACCAAAAACAAAGAGACCCGGAAAACCTGAGTCTACGCCTTCACTATGGCGAATCACTAAAACAATACAGAAATACACTACGGAAATAGAAGGAACAGCACGTCAGAAATCAGCTCAATGTAATTGAAGAATCCATAGAATCGAACCACTTCTGGGAAAACACTAAACACATAACAACATGAAGAATTACCTATCCAAAATGGAGATGTATGGATAAACCACTTTTCCAATAGATGCTAGTGCCAGAGGTGCTCTATAACAAAGAACAAACAGCAAAAACATATACAGGATCAAATACAAATCTTAGAATCAACTATTAAAGACTACCAGAACCCACTGGATTCTCCAATTACTGTGAATGAGCTACAGGACAAAATAAAAACCCTCCAACCCAAAAAGGCCTGTGGTGTTGATGGTATCCTTAATGAAATTATCAAATATACAGACAAGAAATTCCAATTGGCTATACTAAAACTCTTTAACATCATCCTTAGCTCTGGCATCTTCCCAATATTTGAAATCAAGGACCGATCATCCCAATCCACAAAAGTGGAGACAAATTTGACCCCAATAACTACCGTGGAATATGCGTCAACAGCAACCTTGGCAAAATCCTCTGCATTATCATTAACAGCAGACATTTCCTCAGTGAAAACAATGTACTGAGCAAATGTCAAATTGGCTTTTTACCAAATTACCGTACGACAGACCACGTATTCACCCTGCACACCCTAATTGACAAACAATCCAAAACAAATGCCAAATCTTGTCATGCTTTGCTGATTTAAAAAAAAATCCTTTGACTCAATTTGGTATGAGGTCTGCTATACAAATTGATGGAAAGTGGTGTTGTGGGAAAAACATATGACATTTTAAAATGAATGTACACAAACAACTGGTGTGCGGTTAAATTTGGCAAAAAACACACATTTCTTCCCACAGGGGTGAGACAGGGATGCAGCTTAAGCCCCACCCTCTTCAACATATATATATATATATATATATATATATATATATATATATATATATATAATTGGCGAGGGCACTAGAACAGTCTGCAGCACCCGGCCTCACCCTACTAGAATCTGAAGTCAAACGTCTACTGTTTGCTGATGATCTGGTGCTTCTGTCACCAACCAAGGAGGGCCAAAAAAGGTCCAGTCGCCAGGACCACAAATACAAATTCCATCTAGACACCGTTGCCCTAGAGCACACAAAAAACTATACATACCTTGTCTTAAACATCAGTGCCACAGGTAACTTCCACAAAGCTGTGATCGATCTGAGAGACAAGGCAAGAAGGGCATTCTATGCCGTCAAAAGGAACATAAAATTTAACATACCAATTAGGATCTGGCTAAAAATACTTTAATCAGTTATAGAACCCATTACTCTTTATGGTTGTGAGATCTGGGGTCCGCTCATCAACCAATAATTCACAAAATGGGACAAATACCAAATTGAGACTCTGCACGCAGAATTCTGCAAAAATATCCTCCGTGTACAACATAAAACACCAAATAATACAGAACAGAATTAGCCGATACCTGCTAATTATCAAAATCCATAAAAGAGAAGTTAAAATCTACAACCACCTAAAAGGAAGCGATTCCCAATACTTCCACACCGAAGCCATCACCTACAGAGAGATGAACCTGGAGAAGAGTCCCCTAAGCAAGCTGGTCCTGGGACTCTGTTCACAAACACAAACATACCCCACAGAGCGCCAGGACAGCAACACAATTAGACCCAACCAAATCATGAGTAAACAAAAAGATAATTACTTGACACATTGGAAAGAATTAACAAAAAACAGAGCAAACTAGAATGCTATTTGACCTTAAACAGAGAGTACACAGCGGCAGAATGCCTGACCACTGTCAGGATTGTCTAGATTTCTAAGGCACTTGCTTGCAGTTCCTATCGCTTCCACTAGATGTCAACAGTCTTTAGAAATTGGTTGATGTTTTTCCTTTGAGAAATTAAGAAGTAGCCATTTCCTATCTGGGTGGATAGCCAAGTGTACTGTTGTGGTTGGGGGACGCGACCTGAAAGCTCGCTCCACTTTGTTTTCGTCCGGTATTGAACACAGTTTATTCCGTCTTAAATCTGATTGATTATTTACGTTTAAAAATACCTAAAGTTGGATTAGGAAAGTTGTTTGAAATGTTTGGATCAAGTTTACAGGTAACTTATTAGATACATTGTCGTCATGTTGCGCGAGTTGGAACCGGTGTATTTTCTGAATCAAACGCGCCAAATAAATTGACATTTTGGGGATATAAAGGACAGAATTTATCGAACAAAAGGACCATTTGTGATGTTTAATGGACATATTGGAGTGCCAACAGAAGAGGATCTTCAAAGATAAGGCATGAATTATATCGTTATTTCTGAGTTCTGTGTCGAGCCTGGCGGGTTGAAATATGATTGTCATGTGTTTGTTTGATGGGGTGCTGTCCTCAGATAATAGCATGGTTTGCTTTCGCCGTAAAGCCTTTTTGAAATCTGACACTGTGGCTGAATTAACAAGAAGTTAATCTTTAAACCGATGTTTAACACTTGTATGATTTATGAATTATTATTATGAGTATTTCTGTTTTTGAAATTGGGATCACTAAGAGGGTAACTATTTGTACATCGTTACAACACTGCTTAAATACATAATATGACATTTGTATATATATAATATATTTGTAATGTCTTTATTCTTTTGAAACTTCTGTGAGTGTAATGTTTACTGTTCATTTTTATTGTTTATTTCACTTTTGTATATTATCTACCTCACTTGCTGTGGCAATGTTTACATATGTTTCCCATGAGAGAGAGAGAGAGGGAAAATAAACCAGAGTTGTGCAGCATCACCACTATCAAACTGCCCCCAGAGAGTCTCCTTTCTGACTGCTGATGCAAAGTGGCAGCACACGGTGAAGGCTCCGTATAAAACTACACATGTTGGTGAATCTGGGAACATTTATCAGCCCATTTCCTGACGTAACTAATGTTGCATTACTAAATGTCACAGATAAATAAATGAATGTTTCTAATATTAAATACTTTAACATATAACAATCACATTATGTAAATGTATAACTACTTCATATATCTTTAGCTATGACTGGTTTCATGTGTTCATCCATGTCTGAATTAGCTGTTACTGTCCTTGTTGCAGTTTCTGTCCACGGAGGTCTGATCCCTCAGAGCAGATCAAGTTCCTGGTGGATCTCCTGTCTCAAGCAGCAGAGTGGGAGGAGCAGACAGGAGAGAAGACACTGAAGCTGGTATCATCAGTGTGTTCTTACAGCACCTTTCCTTTTCTCAATGGAGACAATTCTCAACAGAGTAATTTCCTGCTGGATCTGTACTCACATGTGAAGGACTATGAGACTCAAACAGGCAGGAGTGTCCTTCCAGCATTACAGCCAGTTTACCAGTCAGCTCCTGCAGTCTGGTCCATAGACCTCTCAGAGAGAAAGGCCTCCCTCCTCCTAAAAGTGCTGAAACTCCAACCAGAGAAGAAACCAGTAGAGCTGAGGGGCTGGTCAGATGAAGAGAGTGAAGTGAGGAGTTTCCTTCAGTGTCTGTCCTATATCTCACAGCTGAGGTGAGTTGGATCAGTACAGTTCAGAGGTTGTAGTTGTCTGTCCCTGTATTTGCCATTAGAGAGGAAGCTTGTTGCTTTCTGCAGTAACTTAATAATTAAATATACACATACTGTTTGGAAAATATGCAGTCTTTGTAGTCATGATTTTAAGGAACAATTGAAGTGGATGATGAGTTTAGAAAGATAGTCATTGTATTTTACCCTCCATAATGTGACCATCAGAAATGCATATCATATCTCTCACATATTCATATATTTGTTGTTAAACTGTTCTTGCAGTTTTATTCCTCCACAGGATCAGAGAAGATCCCCTGAAGAGAGGACAAGGAGAGAGAAGACATTCCTACTGAATCTGTGTCTTCAAGCAGTTCTCCATGAGAGAGGAACCATACAAACAACTGTAGAGAAAGTGTTGTCACTGTCTAAAGTATATCGCTTTCAGAAATGTGATTTCCTGCTGGATCTGTACTCACATGTGAAGGACTCTGAGACTCAAACAGGCAGGAGTTTCCTTCCAGCATTACAGCCAGTTTACCAGTCAGCTCCTGCAGTCTGGTCCATAGACCACAGAAAGAGAAAGGCCTCCCTTCTCCTAGAAGTGCTGAAACTCCAACCAGAGAAGAAACCAGTAGAGCTGAAGGGCTGGTCAGATGAAGAGAGTGAAATGAGGAGTTTCCTTCAGTGTCTGTCCTACATCTCACAGCTGAGGTGAGTCTGAACATGTGTGGTGGTTAGTGATTATGTGATGCTAGTTGTTATTGTCTTGTAGAAACATTTGACATATTAAACTTCAAGTGTTGGTAAATCTTGTAGCAGTATTGTTAGAGAGGGGTAAAGGTAGAGATTTTGTTGGGGGCGCCGGGCAGGTATTAACCCTGCAGAAAGGAAAAGAGTAGGATAGAGAGAGACCCACTACCAGACACACACACATCAGCAGAAGAGACTGTCTAGAGTGTAGCCTGTTAGCCAGATAGCCAGTGGAGAGAAAAGATAAGACACCATATAAAACACCCATCACAGCACAGGGGGAACCCCACCAATAATACCTCATACAATAATGATGGCAGAGCAATTTAACGGCAACTTCATAGAAATAATATACAAGAAAGAACCCAGTCATCAACATGAGAGGATTTTCAGTAATCTGTATTACCTCCCAGTGGAGGAGTGCAGAGGGTATGAATGGTGGGGGGTCATTGACAAACAAAGGCCTTAAAATGTCCACAATCTTCTGGGCCACATGTCATTAGTACCACATATATACAGTTCAAATAACAAGACACAATAAACTGGCAAGAATCCTCCCTTTAACTAAAATGTCAACCCAAATACGTCTGGCAGGGCAATGATAGTCCAGCACGCTGAACCTCAAAGGGAAGAGCATTGAAAACTATAATAAAGTCTGCAGCTGTGTAAAGCACTGGAGAGAGAGAGGGAAGAGAGAGAGGAGAGGGAAGAGGGAGGAGAGAGAGAGAGAGAGAGAGAGAGGGGGGGAAGAAGGAGAAGAGATAGAGGGAGAGAGAGAGAAGAGAGAGAGGGAAGAAGGAGAGGGAAGAAGGAGAAGAGATAGAGAGGGATGAGAGAGGGAAGAAGGAGAAGAGATAGAGAGGGAAGAGAGAGAGAGATTGGGAAGAGAGGATGAGAAAGGAAAGAGAGAAAGAGAGACATGGAAGAGGGAAAATAAAGCAGAGTTGTGCAGCATCACCACTATCAAACTGCCTCCAGAGAGTCTCCTTTCTGACTGCTGATGCAAAGTGGCAGCACCCGGTGAAGGCTCCGTATAAAACTACACATGTTGGTGAATCTGGGAACATTTATCAGCCCATTTCCTGACATAACTAATGCTGCATTACTAAATGTTACAGATAACTAATGATGCATTACTAAATGTCACAGATAACTAATGATGCATTACTAAATGTCACAGATAGATAATGTTGCATTACTAAATGTCACAGATAAATAATGTGAATGTTTCTAATATTAAATACTTTAACATATAACCAAATCACATTATGTAAATCTATAACTACTTCATATATCTTTATCTATGACTGGTTTCATCTGTTCATCCATGTCTGAATCAGCTGTTACTGTCCTTGTTGCAGTTTCTATACAGACTGGTCTGATTCCTCAAAGCTGATCAAGTTCCTGGTGGATCTCCTGTCTCAAGCAGCAGAGTGGGAGGAGCAGACAGGAGAGAAGACACTGAAGCTGGTATCATCAGTGTGGACTTACAGCACCTTTCCTTTTCTCAGTGGAGACAATTATAAACAGAGTGATTTCCTGTTGGATCTGTACTCACATGTGAAGGACTCTGAGACTCAAACAGGCAGGAGTTTCCTTCCAGCTTTACAGCCATTTTACCAGTCAGCTCCTGCAGTCTGGTCCATAGACCTCAGAAAGAGAAAGGCCTCCCTCCTCCTAGAAGTGCTGAAACTCCAACCAGAGCAGAAACCAGTAGAGCTGAAGGGCTGGTCAGATGAAGAGAGTGAAGTGAGGAGTTTCCTTCAGTGTCTGTCCCACATCTCACAGCTGAGGTGAGTCTGAACATGTGGTGGTTAGTGATCATGTGATGCTAGTGGTTATTATCTTGAAACATTTGACATATAAAACTTCAATTGTTGGTAAATCTTGTAGCAGTAGGAAGAGAGAGAGAGAAAGTTAGAGAGAGAGGTAAGAGAGAGAGAGAGAGAGAGAGAGAGAGAGAGCGAGAGACTACGACGAAAAGACTTCCACCCCGCCACAATACAGCGGGTAAATGCAAGTATTTCCCGTGACTGTGCCTCAAAACCAAACGTTTTCCTGGCCCACCACTCCACCCTGGACTTGAACAGCCTCTATGACCAGGTCCACCTCTACAAGGCAGCAGTGCCCACCTTTGCCCGGACTCTAAAGGACATCGCTCTCAAACGTATCTCCAACACTTCACACAGGAGCAACAGATCAATAGACACCCCGCCCAGACCAGCGAGACACCCTCCCAGACCTGCGGGACCCCCCCTGGACCTACTCATAGAGGACCCACGCCAAGAGGACTTACATCCAGACCACAGCACCATCAGCCACATCCAACCAATCAACATCCCCCCAAGTCAACCATGCCCACACCCCATTTAGGCCCCCTCAAATCAGACCTATGCCCCTCCTGCCCACCCCATGCACCCTACCCCCGCAAAGAGGGCCTCAAACCTGGAAGTCACAGACAGGCCCAACCTCCACTCTTACACTAAGCCCAAGCCAATGGCATGTACCAGATGCTCAGCAGGCTCTGCTCACACTTACTGGCCTGAGGCCAAACCACAAAACCGACAACATTGGACACTTTATGGAACTCAAAGGCTTCACTACCTCATCCTGGCCTGAGGTCATCTGCCTTTGGCCTGAAGAGCAGGAACATGGACTTCATCAAAGAAATCGGCAATACAGACATTGTCATCCTGCAAGAAACCTGGTATAGAGGAGATGGACCCACTGGTTGCCCTCTAGGTTACAGAGAGCTGGTAGTCCCATCCACCAAACTACCAGGTGTGAAACAAGGAAGGGACTCAGGGGTATGCTAATTTGGTATAGAGCAGACCGAACTCACTCCATTAAATTAATCAAAACAGGAACATTTACATTTGGCTAGAAATTCAAAAGGAAATTATCTTAACAGAGAAAAATGTCCTCCTGTGTGCTACCTATATCCCCCACTAGAATCCCCATACTTTAATGAAGACAGCTTCTCCATCCTAAAGGGGAGATCAATATTTTCCAGGCCCAGGGACATGTACTAGTGTGTGGCGACCTAAATGCCAGAACCGGACAAGAACCTGACACCCTCAGCACACAGGGGGACAAACACATGCCTGCAGGTGACAGCATTCCGTCCCACATATGCCCCCTAGACACAACTATGACAACATAACCAACAAAAACGGGTCACATGTACATAGTCAATGGTAGGCATCGAGGGGACTCCTATGGTAGGTACACCTCCATCTCATCTCTTGGCAGTAGTACTGTAGACTACTGTAGACTACTTCATCACTGACCTCAACCCAGTGACACCCCTATCAGATCACAGCAAAATCACAGTCTACTTGAACAGAACAATACTCAATCATGAGGCATCAAAGCCAAAGGAACTGAATAATATTAAGAAATGCTATAGATGGAAGGAATGCATTGTGGAAACCTACCAAAAATCAATTAGGCAACAACAAATTCAATCCCTTTTAGACAATTTCCTGGACAATACGTTCCACTGTAATAGTGAAGGTGTAAACTTGGCAGTAGAAAATCTTAACAGTATATTTGACCTCTCAGCTTCCCTATCAAATCTAAAAATCTCAATTAGAAAACTGAAGAAAATGAACAACAATGACAAATGGTTTGATAAAGAATGCAAAAATCTAAGAAAGAAATTGAGAAACCTGTCCAACCAAAAACAAAGAGACCCGGAAAACCTGAGTCTACGCCTTCACTATGGCGAATCACTAAAACAATACAGAAATACACTACGGAAATAGAAGGAACAGCACGTCAGAAATCAGCTCAATGTAATTGAAGAATCCATAGAATCGAACCACTTCTGGGAAAACACTAAACACATAACAACATGAAGAATTACCTATCCAAAATGGAGATGTATGGATAAACCACTTTTCCAATAGATGCTAGTGCCAGAGATGCTCTATAACAAAGAACAAACAGCAAAAACATATACAGGATCAAATACAAATCTTAGAATCAACTATTAAAGACTACCAGAACCCACTGGATTCTCCAATTACTGTGAATGAGCTACAGGACAAAATAAAAACCCTCCAACCCAAAAAGGCCTGTGGTGTTGATGGTATCCTTAATGAAATTATCAAATATACAGACAAGAAATTCCAATTGGCTATACTAAAACTCTTTAACATCATCCTTAGCTCTGGCATCTTCCCCAATATTTGAAATCAAGGACCGATCATCCCAATCCACAAAAGTGGAGCCAAATTTGACCCCAATATGCGTCAACAGCAACCTTGGGAAAATCCTATGCATTATCATTAACAGGAGACTCGTACATTTCCTCAGTGAAAACAATGTACTGAGCAAATGTCAAATTGGCTTTGTCCAAATTACCGTACGACAGACCACGTATTCACCCTGCGCACCCTAATTGACAAACAAACAAACCAAAACAAAGGCAAAGTCTTCTCATGCTTTGTTGATTTAAAAAAGCCTTTGATTCAATTTGGCATGAGGGTCTGCTATACAAATTGATGGAAAGTGGTGTTGGGGAAAAGCATGCAACATTATAAAATCCATGTACACAAACAACAAGTGTGCAGGTTAAAATAGGCAAAAAACACAGATTTCTTCCCACAGGGCCGTGGGGTGAGACAGGGATGTAGCTTAAGTCCCACCATCTTCAACATATATATATATATATATATATATATATATATATATATATATATATATATATATATATATATATATATATATATATATATATATATATATATATATATATATAATTGGCGAGGGCACTAGAACAGTCTGCAGCACCCGGCCTCACCCTACTAGAATCTGAAGTCAAACGTCTACTGTTTGCTGATGATCTGGTGCTTCTGTCACCAACCAAGGAGGGCCAAAAAGGTCCAGTCGCCAGGACCACAAATACAAATTCCATCTAGACACCGTTGCCCTAGAGCACACAAAAAACTATACATACCTCGTCTTAAACATCAGTGCCACAGGTAACTTCCACAAAGCTGTGATCGATCTGAGAGACAAGGCAAGAAGGGCATTCTATGCCGTCAAAAGGAACATAAAATTTAACATACCAATTATGATCTGGCTAAAAATACTTTAATCAGTTATAGAACCCATTACTCTTTATGGTTGTGAGATCTGGGGTCCGCTCATCAACCAATAATTCACAAAATGGGACAAATACCAAATTGAGACTCTGCATGCAGAATTCTGCAAAAATATCCTCCGTGTACAACGTAGAACACCAAATAATACAGAACAGAATTAGGCCGATACCTGCTAATTATCAAAATCCATAAAAGAGAAGTTAAAATCTACAACCACCTAAAAGGAAGCGATTCCCAATACTTCCACACCGAAGCCATCACCTACAGAGAGATGAACCTGGAGAAGAGTCCCTAAGCAAGCTGGTCCTGGGACTCTGTTCACAAACACAAACATACCCTACAGAGCGCCAGGACAGCAACACAATTAGACCCAACCAAATCATGAGTAAACAAAAAGATAATTACTTGACACATTGGAAAGAATTAACAAAAACAGAGCAAACTAGAATGCTATTTGACCTTAAACAGAGAGTACACAGCGGCAGAATGCCTGACCACTGTCAGGATTGTCTAGATTTCTAAGGCACTTGCTTGCAGTTCCTATCGCTTCCACTAGATGTCAACAGTCTTTAGAAATTGGTTGATGTTTTTCCTTTGAGAAATTAAGAAGTAGCCATTTCCTATCTGGGTGGATAGCCAAGTGTACTGTTGTGGTTGGGGACGTGACCTGAAAGCTCGCTCCACTTTGTTTTCGTCCGGTATTGAACACAGTTTATTCCGTCTTAAATTTGATTGATTATTTACGTTTAAAAATACCTAAAGTTGGATTAGGAAAGTTGTTTGAAATGTTTGGATCAAGTTTACAGGTAACTTATTAGATACTTTGTCGTCATGTTGCGCGAGTTGGAACCGGTGTATTTTCTGAATCAAACGCGCCAAATAAATTGACGTTTTGGGGATATAAAGGACAGAATTTATCGAACAAAAGGACCATTTGTGATGTTTAATGGACATATTGGAGTGCCAACAGAAGAGGATCTTCAAAGGTAAGGCATGAATTATATCGTTATTTCTGAGTTCTGTGTCGAGCCTGGCGGGTTGAAATATGATTGTCATGTGTTTGTTTGATGGGGTGCTGTCCTCAGATAATAGCATGGTTTGCTTTCGCCGTAAAGCCTTTTTGAAATCTGACACTGTGGCTGAATTAACAAGAAGTTAATCTTTAAACCCATGTTTAACACTTGTATGATTTATGAATTATTATTATGAGTATTTCTGTTTTTGAAATTGGGATCACTAAGAGGGTAACTATTTGTACATCGTTACAACACTGCTTAAATACATAATATGACATTTGTATATATATAATATATTTGTAATGTCTTTATTCTTTTGAAACTTCTGTGAGTGTAATGTTTACTGTTCATTTTTATTGTTTATTTAACTTTTGTATATTATCTACCTCACTTGCTTTGGCAATGTTTACATATGTTTCCCAGAGAGAGAGAGAGGGAAAATAAACCAGAGTTGTGCAGCATCACCACTATCAAACTGCCCCCAGAGAGTCTCCTTTCTGACTGCTGATGCAAAGTGGCAGCACACGGTGAAGGCTCCGTATAAAACTACACATGTTGGTGAATCTGGGAACATTTATCAGCCCATTTCCTGACATAACTAATGTTGCATTACTAAATGTCACAGATAACTAATGTTGCATTACTAAATGTTACAGATAAATAATGTGAATGTCTCTAATATTAAATACTTTTACATATAACCAAATCATATTATGTAATTGTATAACTACTTCATATATCTTTAACTATGACTGGTTTCATGTGTTCATCCCATGTCTGAATCAGCTGTTACTGTCCTTGTTGCAGTTTCCATCCATGGAGGTCTGATCCCTCAAAGCAGATCAAGTTCCTGGTGGATCTCCTGTCTCAAGCAGCAGAGTGGGAGGAGCAGACAGGAGAGAAGACACTGAAGCTGGTATCATCAGTGTGGACTTACAGCACCTTTCCTTTTCTCAGTGGAGACAATTATAAACAGAGTGATTTCCTGCTGGATCTGTACTCACATGTGAAGGACTATGAGACTCAAACAGGCAGGAGTGTCCTTCCAGCATTACAGCCAGTTTACCAGTCAGCTCCTGCAGTCTGGTCCATAGACCTCTCAGAGAGAAAGGCCTCCCTCCTCCTAGAAGTGCTGAAACTCCAACCAGAGAAGAAACCATTAGAGCTGAAGGGCTGGTCAGATGAAGAGAGTGAAGTGAGGAGTTTCCTTCAGTGTCTGTCCTACATCTCACAGCTGAGGTGAGTTGGATCAGTACATTTCAGGGATTGTAGTTGTCTGTCCCTGTATTTCCCTTTAGAGATGATGCTTGTAGCTTTCTGCAGTAACTTAATAATTAAATATACACATACTGTTTGGAAAATATGCAGTCTTTGTAGTCATGATTTTAAGGAACAATTGAAGTGGATGATGAGATTAGAAAGATGGTCATTGTATTTTACCCTCCATAATGTGACCATCAGAAATGCATATCATATCTCTCACATATTCATCTATTTGTTGTGAAACTGTTCTTGCAGTTTTACTCCTTCACAGGATCAGAGAAGATCCCCTGAAGAGAGGATAAGGAGAGAGAAGACATTCCTACTGAATCTGTGTCTTCAAGCAGTCCTCCATGAGAGAGGAACCATACAAACAACTGTAGAGAAAGTGGTGTCACTGTCTGAAGTATATCACAATCAGAAATGTGATTTCCTGCTGGATCTGTACTCACATGTGAAGGACTATGAGACTCAAACAGGCAGGAGTTTCCTTCCAGCATTACAGCCAGTTTACCAGTCAGCTCCTGCAGTCTGGTCCATAGACCTCTCAGAGAGAAAGGCCTCCCTTCTCCTAGAAGTGCTGAAACTCCAACCAGAGAAGAAACCAGTAGAGCTGAAGGGCTGGTCAGATGAAGAGAGTGAAATGAGGAGTTTCCTTCAGTGTCTGTCCTACATCTCACAGCTGAGGTGAGTCTGAACATGTGTGGTGGTTAGTGATTATGTGATGCTAGTTGTTATTGTCTTGTAGAAACATTTGACATATTAAACTTCAAGTGTTGGTAAACCTTGTAGCAGTATTGTTAGAGAGGGGTAAAGGTAGAGATTTTGTTGGGGCGCCGGGCAGGTATTAACCCTGCAGAAAGGAAAAGAGTAGGATAGAGAGAGACCCACTACCAGACACACACACATCAGCAGAAGAGACTGTCTAGAGTGTAGCCTGTTAGCCAGATAGCCAGTGGAGAGAAAAGATAAGACACATCATATAAAACACCCATCACAGCACAGGGGGAACCCCAGCAATAATACCTCATACAATAATAATGGCAGAGCAATTTAATGGCAACTTCATAGAAATAATATACAAGAAAGAACCCAGTCATCAACATGAGAGGATTTACAGTCATCTGTATTACCTCCCAGTGGAGGAGTGCAGAGGGTATGAATGGTGGGGGGTCATAGACAAACAAAGGCCTTAAAATGTCCACAATCTTCTGGGCCACATGTCATTAGTACCACATCAATACAGTTCAAATAACAAGACACAATAAACTGTCAAGAAACCTCCCTTTAACTAAAATGTCAACCCAAATATGTCTGGCAGGGCAATGATAGTCCACCACGCTGAGACAGAGACAGAGACAGAGACAGAGAGAGAGACGACCAGAACCCACTGGATTCTCCAATTACATTGAAAGAGTTACAGGACAAAATAAAAACCCTCCAACCCAAAAAGGCCTGTGGTGTTGATGGTATCCTCAATGAAATGATCAAATATACAGACAACAAATTCCAATTGGCTATACTAAAACTCTTTAACATCATACTTAGCTCTGGCATCTTCCCCAATATTTGGAACCAAGGACTGATCACCCCAATCCACAAAAGTGGAGACAAATTTGACCCCAATAACTACCGTGGAATATGTGTCAACAGTAACCTTGGGAAAATCCTCTGCATTATTATTAACAGCAGACTCGTACATTTCCTCAATGAAAACAATGTACTGAGCAAATGTCAAATTGGCTTTTTACCAAATTACCGTACAACAGACCATGTATTCACCCTGCACACCCTAATTGACAACCAAACAAACCAAAACAAAGGCAAAGTCTTCTCATGCTTTGTTGATTTCAAAAAGCCTTCGACTCAATCTGGCATGAGGGTCTGCTATACAAACTGATGGAAAGTGGTGTTGGGGGTAAAACATACGACATTATAAAATCCATGTACACAAACAACAAGTGTGCGGTTAAAATTGGCAAAAACACACACATTTCTTCACACAGGGTCGTGGGGTTAGACAGGGATGCAGCTTAAGCCCCACCCTCTTCAACATATATATCAACGAATTGGCGCGGGCACTAGAAGAGTCTGCAGCACCCGGCCTCCCCTGCTAGAATCCGAAGTCAAATGTCTGCTGTTTGCTGATGATCTGGTGCTTCTGTCACCAACCAAGGAGGGCCTACAGCAGCACCTAGATCTTATGCACAGATTCTGTCAGACCTGGGCCCTGACAGTAAATCTCAGTAAGACCAAAATAATGGTGTTCCAAAAAGGTCCAGTCACCAGGACCACAAATACAAATTCCATCTAGACACTGTTGCCCTAGAGCACACAAAAACTATACATACCTTGGCCTAAACATCAGCACCACAGGTAACTTCCACAAAGCTGTGAACGATCTGAGAGACAAGGCAAGAAGGGCATTCTATGCCATCAAAAGAAACATAAATTTCAACATACCAATTAGGATTTGGCTAAAAATACTTGAATCAGTCATAGAGCCCATTGCCCTTTATGGTTGTGAGGTCTGGGGTCCGCTCACCAACCAAGACTTCACAAAATGGGACAAACACCAAATTGAGACTCTGCATGCAGAATTCTGCAAAAATATCCTCCGTGTACAACGTAGAACACCAAATAATGCATGCAGAGCAGAATTAGGCCGATACCCACTAATTATCAAAATCCAGAAAAGAGCTGTTAAATTCTACAACCACCTAAAAGGAAGCGATTCACAAACCTTCCATAACAAAGCCATCACCTACAGAGAGATGAACCTGGAGAAGAGTCCCCTAAGCAAGCTGGTCCTGGGGCTCTGTTCACAAACACAAACACACACTACAGAGCCCCAGGACAGCAGCACAATTAGACCCAACCAAATCATGAGAAAACAAAAAGATAACTACTTAACACATTGGAAAGAATTAACAAAAAAACAGAGCAAACTAGAATGCTATTTGGCCCTACACAGAGAGTACACAGCGGCAGAATACCTGACCCAAAATTAAGGAAAGCCTTGACTATGTACAGACTCAGTGAGCATAGCCTTGCTATTGAGAAAGGCCGCCGTAGGCAGACATGGCTCTCAAGAGAAGACAGGCTATGTGCTCACTGCCCACGAAATGAGGTGGAAACTGAGCTGCACTTCCTAACCTCCTGCCCAATGTATGACCATATTAGAGAGACATATTTCCCTCAGATTACACAGATCCACAAAGAATTTGAAAACAAATCCAATTTTGAAAAACTCCCATATCTACTGGGTGAAATTCCACAGTGTGCCATCACAGCAGCAAGATTTGTGACCTGTTGCCACGAGAAAAGGGCAACCAGTGAAGAACAAACACCATTGTAAATACACCCATATTTATGCTTATTTATTTTATCTTGTGTCCTTTAACCATTTGTACATTGTTAAAACACTGTATATATATATATAATATGACATTTGTAATGTCTTTACTGTCTTGAAACTTCTGTATGTGTAATGTTTACTGTTAATTTTTGTTGTTTTTCACTTTATATATTCACTTTGCATGTTGTCTACCTCACTTGCTTTGGCAATGTTAACACATGTTTCCCATGCCAATTAAAGCCCTTGAATTGAATTGAGTGAGAGGGTAGAGAGAGAGAGAGTGAGAGAGAGAGAGTGAAGTGAGAGAGAGAGAGCTCTAGGGAAGAGAGCTAGAGGGAAGAGAGAGAGTGAGAGGGAAGAGAGAGAAGAGAGAGGTAAGAGAAAGCTCTAGAGGGAGAGAGAGAGGGAGGAGAGAGAGAGAGAGAGCTCTAGGGAAGAGAGAGAGAGAAGAGAGAGAGAGAGAGCGCTCGGGAAGAGAAAGAGAGAGGGAAGAGAGAGAGAGAGGGAGAGAGGGAAGAGAGAGAGGGAGAGTTAGAGAGCTCTAGGGAAGAGAGAGAGAGAGAGCTCTAGGGAAGAGAAAGAGAGCGAGGGAGAGAGAGTGAAGAGAGAGAGAGAGAGGGAAGAAAGAGAGAGAGAGTGAGGTAAGAGAAATAGAGGGAAGAGAGCGAGAGAGAGAGAGAGAGAGAGAGAGAGAGGGAAGAGAGAGAGAGAAAGAGAGAAGAGAGAGAAGAGAGAGAGAGAGGGAGAGAGAGAGAGAGAGAGAGAGTGAAGTAAGAGATAGAGAGTGAGAGAGAGAGAGCGCTCGAGGGAAGAGAGAGAGAGAGAGAGAGCTCTAGGGAAGAGAGAGAAAGAGAGAGAGTGTGAGAGAGAGAGAAAGGTGAGTGAGAGAGAGAGTGAGAGGGAAGAGAGAGAGCGAGAGAGAGGGACGAGAGACGAGATGGACGAGAGACGAGAGAGGGAGAGACAAGAGAGAGAGAGGGTCGAGAGAGAGAGGGATGAGAGAGAGAGAGGGACGAGAGAGTTAAAGTTAGAGGGAAGAGAGAGAGAGCGAGAGGGAAGAGAGAGAGAGCGAGAGGGAAGAGAGAGAAGAGAGAGGTAAGAGAAAGAGAGAGAGAGCTCTAGGGAAGAGAGAGAGAGAGAGAGAGAGAGAGAGAGAGGTCTAGGGAAGAGAGAGAGATCAAGAGAGAGGGAAGAGAGAGGGGAGAGTTAGAGAGCTCTAGGAAGAGAGAGAGAGAGCTCTAGGGAAGAGAGAGAGAGAGAGAGAAGAGAGAGAGGGAAGAGAGAGAGAGAGAGAGCGAGGGAGAGAGGGAAGAGAGAGAGAGAGAGGGAAGAGAGAGAGAGTGAGAGGGAAGAGAGAGAGAGTGAGGTAAGAGAAAGAGGGAAGAGAGAGAGAAAAGATGAGAGAGAGAGATCCAAGAGAGAGAGAGGGAAGAGAGAGAGAAGGGAAGAGAGAGAAGAGACCAAAGAGAGGGAGAGAGAGAGATGACGAAGGGAAGAGAGAGAGATGAGAGAGAGGAGAGGATGAGAGAGAGAGGTAAGAGAGAGAAGAGAGATGTGAGAGAGAGGGAGGGAGAGGAGGAGCGAGAGAGAGAGAGAGAGACCTAGAGTTACTCCATTAGAGGGAAGAGAGAGAGAGAGGAAGAGAGAGAGAGCGAGAGGGAAAAGAGAGAGAGATCGAGAGGGAAGAGAGAGAGGGAAGAGAGAGGGAAGAGAGAGAGAGAGCCCCACTAGAGAGAGAGGGAGAGAGAGAGAGCTCTAGGAAGTAAGACAGAGAGAGAAAGAGAGGGAAGAGAGAGAGCGAGAGGGAAGAGAGAGAGAGAGCTCTAGGGAAGAGAGAAGGGGTGAGGTAAGAGAAATAGAGAGAGAGAGGGAAGAGAGAGAGGGAGAGAGAGAGAGAGAGAGAGAGGTAAGAGATAGAGAGTGAGAGAGAGAGAGCGCTCTAGGGAAGAGAGAGAGAGAGCTCTAGGGAAGAGAGAGTGAGAAAAAGAGAGAGAGAGAGATGTAAGAGAAAGTTAGAGGGAGAGAGAGAGAGAGAGGTAAGAGGAAGAGAGAGAGAGAGGGAAGAGAGAGAGAGGGACGAGAGACGAGATGGACGAGAGACGAGAGGGACGAGAGGAGAGGGAGAGAGAGAGGGTGAGACAAGAGAGAGAGAGGGTTGAGAGAGAGAGGGACGAGAGAGAGACAGGGTGAGACAAGAGAGAGAGAGGGATGAGAGAGAGAGGGACGAGAGAGAGAGAGAGAGAGAGGGATGAGAGAGAGAGGGAAGAGAGAGAGAGGGACGAGAGAGTTAAAGTTAGAGGGAAGAGAGAGAGAGCGAGAGGGAAGAGAGAGAGGGAAGAGAAAGAAGAGAGAGAGTGCTCTAGGAAAGAGAGAGAGAGCGCCTAGAGAGAGAGAGAGAGGAGGAGAGAGAGAGGAAGAGAGAGAGAGATAGAGAGAGAGCTCTAAGGAAAAGAGAGAGAGAGAGCTCTAGGAAGAGAGAGAGAGAGAGATTAGAGAGAGAGAGGAGAGAGAGAGAGAGAGAGAGAAGAGAGAGAGAGAGAGAGAGAGAGAGAGAGAGAGAGGTAAGAGAAAGAGAGGATGAGAGAGAGAGAAGAGAGAGAGAGAGCTCTAGGAAGAGAGAGAGAGAGAGAGAGAAGAGAGAAGGGAGAGAGAGAGAGGGAGAGATCAGAGAGAGAGAGGGAAGAGAGAGAGAAGAGGGAAGAGAGAGAGAGCTAGAGGGAAGAGAGAGAAGAGCTAGAGAAGAGAGAGAGAGGAAGAGAGAGAGAGAGAGAGAGAAGAAGAGAGAGAGGGAAGAGAGAGAAGTGAGAGGAGAGAGAGATGTCAGAGAGAGGCTCTAGAGAGAGATTGAAGTTAGAGGGAGAGAGAGAGAGGGAAGAGAGAGAGGAGAGAGAGAGAGAGAGCGAGACAAGAGGAAGGGGAGAGAGAAGATGAGAGAGAGATTAAAGAGGGAAGAGAGAGAGAGGAAGTAAGAGAGAGAGAGAGCCTTAGGGAAAGAGAGAGAGGAGAGGGAGAGAGAGAGAGAGAGAGAGCTCTAGGGAAGAGAGAAGAGAGAGGTAAGAGAAATAGAGAGAGAGAG